>NC_057801.1:831359581-831467874 GCF_018294505.1 Triticum aestivum | reverse complement strand
AAAGCTCAGCACCGCACCGCTTGACAGAAGAGTCAATGGCCGCCTCAGCTTGCGTGTCTGTCAGACCTTGCTGGCTAAGCCCTCGATCACCTGATTCTACGGATGCTGCATGAGATGTTCCAGTGAGTAAGATCTGAGACTCAACGAGGTTATCGCCGACAGGGCGGACAGGGGTGTCTTCAACATTTGGTCCTGTGCCATCATGGGCTTTGACAGTTGCACCATCAAGATGGGTGGTCTCATCATCAGCTGGACCGCTGCCCATGTCTACATCCACGGTACCACTGCCTGAAGCAACAAAAGGATCTTTAGGGCGACGACGAACAACTCGATAGTCATCACCATCATCATCGGAGTCAGCATCAGAATCAGAATCATCGCCTCCGTGATAATCATCATCGCTGTCAGAATCTTCAGCCACATTCTTTCCAGCACTTTCTGTCCGCCTGCCTTGCGATGACCGCGTAGTCCTTAACATCGTACAGGCGGCAGAGGAGATAACGTTCAATCCAGCGTCTAGCTGACGAGATGCATGTGAATGGCCCTCATCATCTAAAGCGGTGAATGATTCCACAAGATTGCCTAGGATGCCAGGCATGGCAGACGTGAATCGAGCAACTATCTGAGTTGATTTGGCAAATTTCTGTTCAACATAAAAAAATGAAAAATGAATGAAAATAACTAGTAAGTTATCACAAAAATGCAACAAAAGTTATCATGAATATCAAGTTATCACATGAATGCTAAAATCATCATAATAAATGCAACCAAAAGTTATCATGATATCAAGTTATCACAGAAATGATGCAAAGTTATCAAGGCATGGAAATCACATGGTTGCATCATAATTATATTTTATATAGAGGATATGCCACAATGGAAATCATCCAGATTACTAAAGAGTGACAAGTTGGCAAGAAATCAGGGTAACCACAAATGGGTGCAAAAAATAATTTATCAGCCAATGAAAGAACATAAAATAGCAAAAAAAAGATCAAGAAACTAGGTTACATGCTCACCTCTTCACTGCAGCTTGGGGCAGTATGAACACGCATAAACTTGTCAAGACCTTTCACACCACCAAAGAGACAGAAATTCATGCCAAACTCAGGCTTCAACTGGAAAAAAATGTAGCCATCACAGATAAGTAACAACAAACAAACAATGAAAATAAAATGTAGTTGAAAAGCAGACTGTGAACTGAAAAACATAGATATATAATACCGGTAGTTTCCCGAAAGAAACTTTGTCAGCCTGAACATCCTTGTTGAGGACAAGAGTTATCAGCTTCTTTGTCCATACATTGATGGGAAAAGGACCAACAGGCAGTTCGATGCCAAGTCCAGAAAGATCAATCGCATGAATGTACAACAGCTGATAAGAAAAACAGAAGCGCCATGGTAAACACTTACAAAAATCAGCCACAAAATGACAAAGAAAATGACAAATGACAAAAGAGAAGGTAAGAGGAAAGCATCGTCACTTACATTGTAGAAAAGAAGGCAACCCCTGGTAGGCTTGCGTTTCAACAGCGCCTTGTGCAGTTCATCAGCAATAAATTTGGACCAATTGAGATTCTTAACACCATTGATGTCACGCTGCAATATAAAAAACAGCACTGAAGTTCACCGAATGCACCACAAAAAATATGAAAGTTATCACACTGACATATATAAAAGTTATCAGGCACACAAGAAAGAAAATGACATATTCACAAAAAAACATACCAGCACAGCATACCAATGGGGGCTAACCTTGTTGGAGGTGGTCGGGGCAATGACTGTATTCCCCGCAAGCAGAAGCCACATACGCTTGAAAGTGTCATCAGAATTTTCAGAACCCTTTATGAGATCAACAAGATCAGTCATTTTAGGGGCATATCCGAGCTCGCCAAACAACTCAAGCCCTAACTCAATATCAGTTTCAGATGGGAGGTTGTAAGGGACATCATTCCCTCCACGCGGCACACCCATAACATGATGCACGTAACACGATGCACGTATTCTTCATTGACCGGAAGCCTACCTCGGCCTGGTACAACCACCTCACGCGAATTGGGGTCGTAGACATCAGCAACACACACACTGAGATTGTTGAATAGATGGTCACATTGGATATTTCGAAGGCTAGTTAAATCCATATCATCAATGGCACCCTTCCTGTCATCATTCATGTCCTTGCATGCTAGAAGAAGCGAACTGGGTGAGGCTCTGTTCCGCGGAGGAGGGCGTTTCGCCTTTTCCGAAGGAACCTCATCGATTCCATCGCCATCTCCTTTACGCTTCCTCGGCATTGTCTCCCTGACACGTAGGAAAAAATGAATACATTGTTTATGAAACCAGTGTTTGACAAAGCAATAATACAGCTGATAAAAGGAAACAAGCAAACTGCAAATTGGTCGCTCATGCTAAAAAAAAGTAAAATAGATAGCACAGGTATATAAAAAGCATGTGAGACTGATAATTAAGGCACAATGCAATTGGTAAGTTACAACCAAATTACCAATGATAAGAAATAGCATTCACACATGCTCATTAATAACCCAACCAAAACAAAATGAATGAGAAATAAGCGTTGTGCTACATATAGTTAGTCTAGCAAAAACTTATGGTAACTACGGTAAGATGACAGAGGTAAGTGTAAAACCATCACCATGATAATTCAACCATAAGAAGACAACAATGATAAATAACAGAGTTTAAAGCATCTGGTAATTTGAGTGAAATATAGTTGGTAAGTTCAATATAGACATCATGATAATTGAACGGAACAAAACAAAACAAGCAAATCAAGCAATGTAAACAAGCTAATTGGAGCAGCACAAAAGCCTAATCAATGGACAAACCGCATCTAACAAAACCAACATAAAACAACATTATGTGAAAAAACTTAGGGTTGCTTTTTAAATCCTCATCCACTGATGCACAACTTGAAATCCATAAACATCAAACATTATTGGATGTCCTAAACAACCACATCCACAACAGTAACACCAACAAAATCCCTATTAGAACCAACCACACTTACCACCACTAAGACCTATCCAGGCCCACGATTACCACAAAATTAAACCAGATGTCCGAACCATATTCAAACTGAACTTAGAAGGCGACATAACCTAGCCTAATAGCAACAATGACCGCCAGAATCAAAGAGTCCGAGCACCAAAAATCAACGGCGAAGCATGGAGGCGGAGCAACAGGAAATACAGAGCGGGGCGGGTGGATGGGTGGGGAAATGGGGGATGCGCTACTCAACTTCGACTCAGAAATTAGAAGCCGGCCTTAATCTAACCTAATAAGAACAACAATCTATCAGATTCGACGGCTCCAACCTAAATCAATGGCGGACCAGAGCGGCGGAGCAAAAAGAGAAGGAAAACAGGGCGCGGGGAATGCGTTCCTCACCGTATCCACCAGTCGCCGTCCGCCGCGAACCGGAACGCGCCACCAGCAGCAACCGTCGCGCACGAGGGGGAGGGGAGCGAGAGGAGATTCGAATGGAGAGGCCGGAATCAGAGGAAGAAGAAGTAGTGCGGGCGAACGCGAGAGGGGACGAGTGGGGATCGTGGCATTGGGCGATATGGGCGGTTCCAGTGGACCCACTAGTCAGCGACACACATCGATGGTAACGGCTACCGCCAACCGCGCTGCGCGCACCAGGAGCGACGCGGTCCGTTGGATCCGGATCGGACGGCTGTCGAGTCGTGCGGATTTGAAGCAAATGAACAGTCGACTGGTGGATAGATTAGTCGATTCGTGAATCTCATATGGTTGATTACTAACACTTTATGATTTTTGTGATGATATTAAACCATGTCATTATTCTGACAAAAAAGAGAGCACAATATACTCCATGATGTTAAAAGTCCACAAAACCAAAATTGCAGAACTTTAGTTTACACATGCTTTTATATAGATTCACCTTGTGAAGGGCCCTCCTAATTCGCCAAAAACTATGTGATTTGTAGACTTCAAGTATCAAAAGATCTCTTCGTATACAAAAGTATTTGATTATCTATGAAGGAAGATTAAATTATTGCCTTTGATCATCAGAGGTCTCTCCCCTCGATTTTGGCATCATGCACGCTTGAGTATTTCTTTTCAAGTGTGTTCTGTAATTACGCTCCTTAACCACCGGAGATCTCCAACAACCACCAATGAAATGTTGGTAGTACCCTATTATTAATCGTCATGTTTTTTATCGGCGATGCAATTCTCCGTGTGAACAATGTCTGCCATTATTAGAAAAAATTTAAACTTTGAAAATTTTAAACAAATCAATAAATTTTTAAACTTTGAAATTTCATTTTATTTCTAGAAGATGGGCTCAGTTGAACCCTCCTACAAAAAACCGCTCACGTTCGCGTACCTCTTTGTTTGGACAACAGTGTCAAGCAATTTGTTTATAGTATATGTCTTGATGAAGTAACTAATTAATTGCGTAGAGCTTAAAATATTTTTTTGAGGAAAAACCATCAGAGCTGCCAATACAGAGAGTTTAGACGACCACGCGATCCTTGAGCCAGTATGTAGTCGAGGGTCCATCAGCCGTCGATGTTAATAGTATGCGTAGTCACATTGGATCACCTAGGACAATGCCTAATAACAATATCCGTGAAGCTACCATACAGGGCATACTCTTTTTCTACTGTAAAAATCAGTTAACTAATGAAGCGGTATAAAAAAAACTATATGGATAAATATGTGATTTTATTCAAAAGGCGAGAGAAACATCTACCGTGGCAATGCTTGATTATTTGCTTTCAATCATGAACCTCAATTGCAAAACATGACGTGTAGATGTTTTCTTCTTATGATGAAGACGTGTAGATGTTTCCTACTGACACATGAATCCGGAATACTATAGGATATGTTGGAATCCGGAAGGTGGAAGAGCTCGTATGCTACACTGAATATCATATCGTTTCCAAAAATCAATACTCCTTGCCGTTCACGTAGTAGTGCATAGCGATTTTTTTTTCTTTTAACACGAAACGTGCGTGAACAAACTAGGTATGCATCTGTCGGTGCACACGTTAAATCCTTTTTATCATATTGATTAATCTCAGCCGTTGAGACTTCATAACTTTATATAGATAAATCTTTGCCGTTCATTTTCTATCGTTTTAATAATATAAAGATCCTTCATGCTTATATGAAATCAGTCTATGTTTGCACGAATTTCATCTGGTTGGTTAGAGTTGTGAAAATGTATGCCGCTGGCGTTTGATGTCGTCCTCCGCGGAAGGAAGCGGGAGGAAATTTACCGGCTGCCGTTGGAGATGCTCTTATGCTGGAAATAATAGAGTGACATCCAATCCATTTGAGTTAATTGCGTGTATGATTGTCCCTCTATAAAAAGTTAATTGCATGTACATTGTACACGTGACTTGCAGGGTGGCTACAACTTCATACAGAAAGTTAAAAAGAAACAAGTCCATCCATAATCTTGTATTCTAGGTACTCTATGGGTTCCACTGTTAGTATAGTAGCGAAACAAGTATATATTAAGTAAGTAATATATAATATAAAAATCTAAAGTTAAAGGCAAAAATCGAACTCATGTCATCGCATTGCGAGCATCCGGCGCTAACCAGTCCAGCACATTTTTGTTGTAGACCATGCTAGAGATATATCTCCGTGTCTACCCTTATACTCCATCTATTCCTAAATATTTGTCTTTTTCAGATTTCAAATGGACTACCACATATAGATGTATATGTAGACATATTTTAGAGTGTATATTCACTCATTTTGCTCCGTATGTAGTCACTTGTTGAAATCTCTAAAAAGACAAATATTTAGGAAAGGATGGAGTAGAAAACAGAGTTGGTAATGATGGTGTGCGTGCCATCCTGCAATATAGGTCGTCAGATTTATATCTAACAGATAGGAAGGAAGCTATGACAATTTTGCAAAAATATACCCATACCCCTCTCCACGTTCGCAAATAAGGCATTCCCTTGTTCATCCTTTTCTCCCACAAGATAAACTACTCATACAAATGCATCTTGATGTTCCGTGCAACGCACGGGCATCTAGCTAGTTTCTTTTAAAATAGTTACTGCGATAATTGGGTTGAAGTGATATATTTTACATCTGTCCCGAATGATTTCAGATTCACTAGTAGTAACAAAGAAAAGGTTGCCTTGTTAATTAACAAAAAACACGGTGAAAACTATCATATGAGGCCGGTAAAAACGAGGCACACCGGGTTCAGCGTCATCGTCACTACAGCTGTGCGCGCGAGAAGTCTACATATCGAGGGGGCTACTGAGCGAGGCACAGAGCCACACTGTTTGTGAGAGAAACCAATTGACAGATTACAGTCAGATCGAGTTGTCACCCTTCTACTGTCATTGTTGGGGTGGGGGAGGGGGAGGGAGAGAAAGACGTATCGAGAGTGTGCATGGTAGGCACAGAGGCACAACAAGCGACTTTGTGTGTATGTGTGTGTGTTTGAAAGAGGAGTAGATAGATTACTATCAAGATCGAGGTGCAACCCTACTCCTTCGGTGTCGGGTAGTGTGTGTGTGTTTGAGAGAGAAGCCAGTCGACAAATTAGTATCAAGATCGAGGTGTCACCCTACTCCTTCGGTGTTGGGAAGTGTGTGTGTGTGGGCGTGTGCGTGGGGGGGCAGTGACACTTACATATCTCTACTCTTATAAAAAGCAGAGTTAGTGATGATGGTGTTCCTGCCATCCTGCAATATAGGCCAGCCGATTTATATCCGACGGATAGGAAGGAAAATATGGCAATTTTGCAAAAACATACCCACACCCCTCTCCACATTTGCAAATAAGGCATTCCCTCGTTCATCATTTTCTCCCACAAGATAAACTACTCATACAAATACATCTTGATGTTCCGTGCAACGCATGAGCATCTTGCTAGTAGGGAGAAGGAGTTTGTGTGACACATATCTAGCTATATTAAGGGATAGGTAGATAGCATGTGTGCGAGGCATACTTAAGGCATCACGAAGATAAACAAACAGTGTGCATGTAAGTGCCAGAAAATATGAAGCGAGAAACAATGTGTACGCGCGCGTGTGTGTGTGTATGTGTGTGTGTGTGAGAGAGAGAGAGAGAGAGAGAGAGCGAAATCTCAAAACAAAAGGTGCTCTGCTGGAATCCCATTGTATGTATTCATATGGTTCTGGAACTGGAGTTAACCTTAGGCATATGTGTGAGAGACATAATTATACTTTAAAACATTAGTGGCTGTGGATGGGCGGAATTAAAGGGGTGGGCGTGTTCGACAGAGAGAGCGCGTGTGTTTCTGTGTGAGAGACTTGTAGGACGGGGTAGAAAGACGAATTCTAACCTTGACGGAGGGAGAGAAATACATGAAGTGCGCATGTGTGATTCTGATGCCCACAAGGAAATGAGATATGTATGCATGTGAGGGAGATTGTCACAATTCATTCACGTATCACTATCTAGCGATTGTGGATGTGCATCGCTTGAACATAAATCAATATTTACTTCTTATCATGGCCAAAGTTACAATGTCGATTCAACGCTATAAAGATTGGACACTCACCTATCACATTTTCTCTATCTAAATAAACCTTTTCAGTTGTGCATGCCAAAGTTACAGTGATATTTCTTCAAACAACCAATGTAGCTATCATGTGCATGCACCATTGTTACTCTTGCATTCAAATTCATTAGTCTTGGATGATTTAAGGTTTTATTATGAAGTAACATATGCAATATTCATACATGAATTCAACGGGTACACAATTTATGAAATGGAGGCTATGTAATCATATGAGGTAACACTTTTAAGTAGCGGACTACAATATCCATTTCTTTTTATGTGCCTCTACACTAACACGTTAATGCATTATGTTTAAATTAAATAACCAATGGCACTAAATTATCTATTTACACAAGAAATACATAGGCTGAGCGCTTGATCCCTTTTTTGTGAAGGCGCCTCTACACCCGTACGATTGGACGCGCCCGTGTGAACGTCCAAGCTATCGGCGCATCATCCCGAGTTATTGTATTTTTTTTAGGGTGGACTTCACACCAGTTATTAACTGCTGACGCGTGCCCTGTGTACACAGTCTCTCTTGACCTTCCCGCAAGCATGGTCTAAAATTAGTTGAAACTGGATACGAACGATCCCGCGGGCGGCAAAATCTCCCGCCTCCTTCTAAAATTTTCGCCACCTAGTCTTTAGCATGCGAAATTCCCCTTTTGTCCTTGGTGCACGGAGACCAATAGTTACAATACCTCCCTCATCTACATAATAGGTCGGGGCTTCTTTGGTAACTTCCGATTCCCCCCCACTACATGGCACACCCATTTCCTCTCCCCCTCCCGCAAAAATGACTAACTCCACAACACCAGAGCATCTTACATCACGTCGTCCGTACTTCATCGGCCTTTCTCTCCTCCCCTCTCAAAACCCTAGACTGCTCATCCACCGGCGTACCAGAGCCCATTGAGGGAGTCCTAGATAAGGGGGTATCCGGACAGCCGGACTATATGCTTTGGCCGGACTGTTGGACTATGAAGATACAAGATTGAAGACTTCGTCCCGTGTCCGTATGGGACTCTCCTTGGCCTGGAAGGCAAGCTTGGCGATTCGGATGTAGATCTCCTTCTCTGTAAACCGACACTGTGTAACCCTAGCCCCCTCTGGTGTCTATATAAACCAGAGGGTTTAGTCCGTAGGATATAACAACAATCATACCATAGGCTAGCTTCTAGGGTTTAGCCTCTCTGATCTCGTGGTAGGTCAACTCTTGTAATACTCATATCATCAAGATCAATCAAGTAGTAAGTAGGGTATTACCTCCATCGAGAGGGCCCGAACCTGGGTAAACATCGTGCCCCCAGCCTCGTGTTACCATTAGCCTTAGACGCACAGTTCGGGACCCCCTACCCGAGATCCACCGGTTTTGACACCGTCATTGGTGCTTTCATTGAGACACCTCTGTGTCGTCACGATAAGGCTTGATGGCTCGTCTCGTTGTCAAAAACAACATCACCTCCGGGGGTGCCCTGGCTCTAGGCCAAACTCTCCGGCTGGGCGGCTTCGTTATGACCGCCCGATCGGCTGTCGCTCCGACAATGACTTCTCGGGTCATTAAAAATAGCCTCCACATTGGTTCGGAATTGGCCGAACAGATGGACCCAGTGGAGCTCTTTTCCCTCAGTGAGCTCTTGGGTCGCATCGCCGCCCTGGGCGTCGCTACGGACTATGACCGGATCGGGCTTAAACCCGACCAAAGGGAGATTCACTCTCCGTCGGTCACCCATGAGATAGCGGTCGTGGAAGAGCATCATCCTAATTCTCCCTCTACTTTGAGGACGAACTATGTCCGGATTTCCGAGCTCTCCGAGCCGGACACCCACTCGTGGGAGGACATGACCCAGGCCCCGAACTCAGAATCGGGCGGCGGGCCGAAGAGATTGGGCATCGGCCCAGAACCCGAGCCGTTAAGCTCGGAAGCCTCTTTGCCCCTGGGTCCCAGATCGGGTCGGGATTCGGATTCAAATCCACCCACCCACCAAGATTTATCCAATATTTCACATATCAGACAAGAGCCCCAAGAAACAGTACATCATTACTGGTCCAGATTCCTCCTTGTGATAAACAGGGTCAAGGACTGTCGCAAGGCAGACGCAATCTCCCTATTTTACAAAAATTGCACTGACAAAGGGATTCTCAATGCTATAAGTCATCGTGACATAATACACTTCACTGACTTAGCGGCCATAGTGCAAAAGTACTGCGCGATGGAAAGCGCCTGGAAAACCCAAGCAAACTTCTGGGACAATCCTGCTCTCACTAAACCATTTGTCCGATCTAAAAGGCAAGCTCTCGTAAGTTACCCGATTCAATTACAAAAAAACCAAAGCCTGATACAAGGCGCGGAACAGTATTGGAAGAACGGCTCAGTGGACCGTGCAAAATTCACAGCACACCGGATACTACGCCAAGTCATAGCCTTAGAGCATGTTGGATACTCTGGCAGGTAGCAAAGAGCGGCGAGGATATCCTCTTAAACCATACAGCAGAACAACAACCCGCCGGACAGAACAATACGGTACTTACAGTCTTCAAGACTCTCGCCTCAAATAATACGCCCAAGCGAGCTTAGCGCAGCCTCGCAGAAGTTTGCCACATGGCAACAATAAACCCATGGAACGACATGGCTATAACCTATAATGCCAGTGACGAACCTCAGTTCCGAACAGTCCGAGCACCAGCCGCTTTGGTCCTTAGTCCAATCGTGGACAGCTTCAGGCTCACTATAGTGCTCATGGACGGCGGAAGCGGGCTAAACCTCATCTACGAGGAAACCCTTAACAAAATGGAAATTTATAGGAGCCGCATTCAGCAAAGCAGCACAACCTTCAGGGGAATCATCCCTAGTCAGGAGGCGGGATGCGCGGGAAAAATCACACTGGATGTGGCATTCGACATGCCGGAGAATTACAGGTCCGAAGAAAGTACATTCCAAGTGGCCCCGTTCAGTAGTGGATACCACGCCCTTTTGGGGCGGGACGCATTCATGAGTTTCCAGGCTATACCCCATTATGGGTACATGAAGCTCAAAATGCCAGGGCCCAACGGAATCATCACTCTATACAGCGATCTAGACGTCGCACTCTCGTGCCGAAAATAAAACCGCCGCCCTCACCCTAGAGGCATTATTAGAAGCCCTTGCGGCCGAAGAGCTGACAACGCTGCGAGCAACAGTGGACAGAGATGATGTGATACTCGACAAATGACCTAAATCCACCTCCTTCAAACCCACGAACGAGATAGTCAAATTCCAGGTCCACCCAACGGACCCTACAAAGAAAGCTTCCATTGGGATACACTTGAACCCCACAAAAGACGCCGCACTGCGAGACTTCCTGTATGAGAATTGGGATATCTTTGCCTGGCACCCTTCAGACATGCCGGGCATCCCACGCAGGCTGGCCGAACACAGCCTTAATATACTTAAAGGATACAAGCCAGTTAAGCAGACTCTTAGGCGCTTCTCAGAGCCTAAGCGGCAAGCCATGGGAGAGGAGGTAGCGAAGCTACTCGAGGCTGGATTCATCAGAGACATCAAACATCCGGATTGGCTAGCAAACTTGGTAATGGTACCAAAGAAGGACAAATTATGGCGCTTATGTGTCGATTTCAAGGACCTCAATAAAGCTTGCCCTAAGATCCCTTCCCCTCCCCCGCATTGATCAGATTATCGATGCCACCGCAGGACACGACTTATTGTGTTTCCTCAACGTATACTCCGGATACCATGAAATAAAGATGGCAGAGTCCGACCAGGCCGCAACGGCCTTCACCACTCCGTACGACCCCTTCTGTTTCAACACCATGCCCTTCAGGCTCAAAAACGCCGGTGTAACCTATCAACGCATGATTCAGACATGCCTGGAAAAACAAATCGGAAAGACAGTAGAGGCCTATGTAGACGACGTGGTCATCAAAACAAGACACGTTGATACTTTAATAGATGACTTGAGGCTTACGTTCGACAACCTCCGAACATACGACATCATGCTCAACCCAGAGAAGTGTGTCTTCGGGGTACCCTCCGGGAAATTGCTCGGCTTCATCATTTCCAATAGAGGACTTGAAGCAAATCCAGTTGGCTATCCCAACAGACCTCTGTCACAGTTGGCTATCCCAACAGACCTCAAGCATATCCAGAAACTAACTGGATGCGTGGTTGTCTTAAGCCGCTTTATCTCCAGCTTAGGAGAAAAGGAACTACCTCTGTATCGCCTTCTTCAACGCACTGAACACTTTGAGTGGACGGATGCGGCCACGGCCGGACTGGAAGAAATAAAGGCACTCTTGGCCACAAACCCAGTCCTGACCGCGCCAAACATGGGTGAACCCATGCTATTATACATAGCCGCAACAAACCAAGTTGTGAGCGCAGTGCTCGTCGTCGAACGAGAGGCATACGGACACAAGTTCCCACTCCAAAAGCCGGTATATTACGTGTCCACTGTACTCACTCCATGCAAATCTCGGTACTCATGCTATCAAAAGATAGCGTACGTGGTCTTCATGGCATCCCGAAAACTACGACACTACTTTCAAGAGTGTTCGATCACGGTGGCCTCTGAAGTATCACTCAATGACATAATAAATAACCGCGACGCAACAGGCTGAATTGCTAAATGGGCTATTGAGCTCCTTCCATTCGACATAACATACAAACCACGGCGGGCCATTAAGTCGCAAGTACTGGCTGACTTCGTTTCCGAATGGACATCAGCCGAACTCCCTAAAGAGTACGACGCGTGCTGAAATTGGATCATGCATTTCGACGGCTCTAAAATGCTGGCCGGATTGGGACCGGGTGTTGTCCTGACATCCCCCACCGGAGACACGGTTCAGTACGTCCTCCAAATATTATACACAGACTCCAACAATGCAGCCGAATACGAGGCTCTGTTGCATGGTCTTCGGATGCCAGTCTCCATGGGCATCCAACGTCTCGAAGTGCGCGGGGACTCGAACGTCGCAATATCTCAGGTAAATGAAGACTTTGATGCCAAGGACCCGAAAATGGCGGCCTATCGCAATGCCATCCTCAAAATGACAGCTCGGTTCGAGGGGCTCGAATTCCACCATGTGGTCAGAGAAAATAACCAAGCGGCTGATATCCTCACCCGCATCGGCGCTAAACGCGACTCTGTCCCGCCTAATATCTTCTTAGAAAGGCTGTTCAAGCCGTCCGTGGCATGGGAAGGGGAGTCCGACACTATTAGTTGTTGGGAAACGTAGTAATTTCAAAAAAATTCCTACGCACACGCAAGACCATGGTGATGGCATAGCAACGAGAGGGGAGAGTGTTGTCCATGTACCCTCGTAGACCGTAAGCGGAAGCGTTATGACAACGCGGTTGATGTAGTCGTACGTCTTCACGATCCGACCGATCCAAGTGCCGAATGTACGGCACCTCCGAGTTCAGCACACGTTCAGCTCGATGACGATCCCCGGGCTCCGATCCAGCAAAGCTTCGGGGATGAGTTCCGTCAGCACGACGGCGTGATGACGATGATGATGTTCTACCGGCACAGGGCTTCGCCTAAACTCCGCGACGATATGACCGAGGTGGAATATGGTGGAGGGGGCACCGCACACGGCTAAGGAACGATCCGTAGATCAACTTGTGTGTCATGGGGTGCCCCCCTGCCCCCGTATATAAAGGAGGGAGGGGGGAGGTGCGGCCGGCCTAGGAGGGGGCGCGCCAAGGGGAGTCCTACTCCCACCGGGAGTAGGACTCCCTCCTTCCTTGTTGGAGTAGGAGAAGGGGGGAAAGAGGGGGAGAGGAGGAAGGAAAGGGGGGCCGCACCCCTTGTCCAATTCGGACTAGAGGGGGGCTGCGCGCCTCCTTCCTTTCGGCCTCTCTCCTCTTTTCCCGTATGGCCCAATAAGGCCCATATACTCCCCGGCGAATTCCCGTAACTCTCCGGTACTCCGAAAAATACCCGAATCACTCGGAACCTTTACGAACTCCGAATATAGTCGTCCAATATATCGATCTTTACGTCTCGACCATTTCGAGACTCTTCGTCATGTCCCCAATCTCATCCGGGACTCCGAACTCCTTCGGTACATCAAAACTCATAAACTCATAATATAACTGTCATCGAAACCTTAAATATGCGGACCCTACGGGTTCGAGAACTATGTAGACATGACCTAGAACTATTCTTGGTTAATAACCAATAGCAGAACCTGGATGCCCATGTTGGCTCCTACATATTCTACGAAGTTCTTTATCGGTCAAACCGCATAACAACATACGTTGTTCCCTTTGTCATCGGTATGTTACTTGCCCGAGATTCGATCGTCGGTATCCAATACCTAGTTCAATCTCGTTACCGGCAAGTCTCTTTACTCGTTACGTAATACATCATCTCACAACTAACTCATTAGTTGCAATGTTTGCAAGGCTTATAGTGATGTGCATTACCGAGAGGGCCCAGAGATACCTCTCCAACAATCGGAGTGACAAAACCTAATCTCGAAATACGCCAACCCAACATGTACCTTTGGAGACACCTGTAGTACTCCTTTATAATCACCCAGTTACGTTGTGACGTTTGGTAGCACCCAAAGTGTTCCTCCGGTAAACGGGAGTTGCATAATCTCATAGTTACATGAACATGTATAAGTCATGAAGAAGCAATAGCAACATACTAAACGATCAAGTGCTAAGCTAACGGGATGGGTCAAGTCAATCACATCATTCTCCTAATGATGTGATCCCGTTAATCAAATGACAACACATGTCTATGGTTAGGAAACATAACCATCTTTGATTAATGAGCTAGTCAAGTAGAGGCATACTAGTGACGTTATGTTGGTCTATGTATTCACACATGTATTATGTTTCCGGTTAATACAATTCTATCATGAATAATAAACATTTATCATGATATGAGGAAATAAATAATAACTTTATTATTGCCTCTAGGGCATATTTCCTTCAGACTCCCACTTGCACTAGAGTCAATAATCTAGTTCACATCATCATGTGATTTAACACCAATATTCACATCTGTATGTGATTAATACCCATAGTTCACATCGTCATGTGATCAACACCCAAAAAGTTTTACTAGAGTCAATAATCTAGTTCACGTCGCTATGTGATTAACACCCAAAGAGTACTAAGGTATGATCATGTTTTGCTCGTGAGAGAAGTTTAGTCAACGGGTCTGTCATATTACAGAGTCGTATGTATTCTGCAAATATTCTATGTCTACAATGCTTTGCACGGAGCTACTCTAGCTAATTACTCCCACTTTCAATATGTATCCAGATTAAGACTTAGAGTCATCTGGATCAGTGTAAAAGCTTGCATCGATGTAACTCTTTACGACGAACTCTTTTATCACCTCCATAATCGAGAAACATATCCTCATTCTACTAAGGATAATTTTGACCAATGTCCAGTGATCTACTCCTAGATCACTATTGTACTCCCTTGCCAAACCAGGGCAGAGTATACATTAGGTCTGGTCCATAGCATGGCATACTTTTATAGAACCTATGACTGATGCATAGGGAATGACTTTCATTCTCTTTCTATTTTCCGCCGTGGTCGGGTCTTGAGTCTTACTCAATTTCACATCTTTGCAACACAGGCAAGAACTCTTTCTTTGACAGTTCCATTTTGAACTATTTCAAAATCTTGACAAGGTATGTACTTATTGAAAAACTTATCAAGCGTCTTGATCTATCTCAATAGATCTTGATGCTCAATATGTAAGCAGCTTCACCGAGGTATTTCATTGAAAAACCTTTTATTCAAGTATCCTTTTATGCTATCCAAAAATTCTATATCATTTCCAATCAACAATATGTCTTGCACATATAATATCAGAAATGCTACAGAGCTCCCACTCACTTTCTTGTAAATACAGGCCTTTCCAAAGTCTGTATAAAACCATATGCTTTGATCAACTCATCAAAGCGTATATTCCAACTCTGAGATGCTTGCACCAGTCCATTGATGGATCGTTGGAGCTTGCACATTTTGTTAGTACCTTTAGGATTAACAAAACCTTCTGGTTGCATCATGTACAACTCTTCTTTAATAAATCCATTAAAGAATGTAGTTTTAACATCATTTTGCCAGATTTCATAACATGTGACAATTGCTAACATGATTCGGACAGTCTTAAGCATCGCTACAGTTGAAAGAATCTCATTGTAGTCAACACCTTGAACTTGTCGAAAACCTTTTTGTGACAAGTCGAGCTTTGTAGATAGTAACACTACTATCAGTGTCCGCCTTCCTCTTGAAGATCCATTTATTTAACATGGCTTGCTGATCATCGAGCAAGTCAATAAAAGTCCATACTTTGTTCTCATACATGGATCCTATCTCAGATTTCATGGCCTCAAGCCATTTCGCGGAATCTGGGCTCATCATCGCTTCCTCATAGTTCGTAGGTTCATCATGGTCTAGTAACATGAATTCTAGAACGGGATTACTGTACCACTTTGGTGCCGATCTTATTCTGGAAGACCTACGAGGTTCGGTAGTAACTTGATCTGAAGCTTCATGATCATCATCATTAACTTCCTCACTAATCGGTGTAGGCATCACTGGAACTGATTTCTGTGATGAACTACTTTCCAATTTGGGAGAAGGTACAATTACCTTATCAAGTTCTACTTTCCTCCCATTCACTTCTTTCGAGAGAAACTCCTTCTCTAGAAAGGATCCATCTTAGCAACGAATCTTACCTTCGGATATGTGATAGAAGGTGTACCCAATAGTTACCTTTGGGTATTCTATGAAGACGCACTTCTCCGATTTGGGTTCGAGCTTATCAGGTGAAAACGTTTTCACATAAGCATCGCAGCCCCAAACTTTAAGAAACGACAACTTTGGTTTCTCGCCAAACCACAGTTCATAAGGCGTCGTCTCAACGGATTTTGATGGTGCCCTTTTTAAAGTGAATGCAACTGTCTCTAATGCACAACCCCAAAAATGATAGTGGTAAAACCGATAAGAGATATCATAGATCGCACCATATCTAATAAAGTATTGTTATGACGTTCGGACACACCATTAAGTTGTGGTGTTCCAGGTGGCATGAGTTTGTGAAACTATTCCACATTGTTTTAATTGAAGACCAAACTCGTAACTCAAATATTTGTCTCCGCGATCAAATTGCAGAAACTTTATTTTCTTTTTACGATGATTCTCCACTTCACTCTGAAATTCTTTGAACTTTTCAAATGTTTCAGACTTGTGCTTCATTAAGTAGATATACTCATATCTGCTCAATTCATCTTGTGAAGGTCAGAAAATAACGATACCCGCCACGAGCATCAACACTCATTGGACCGCATACATCGGTATGTATTATTTCCAATAAGTCACTAGCTCATTCCATTGTTCCGAAGAACGGAGTTTTAGTCATCTTGCCCAAAAGGCACGGTTCGCAAGCATCAAATGATTCATAACCAAGTGATTCCAAAAATCAATCTTTATGGAGTTTCTTCATGCTCTTTACACCGATATGACCCAAACGACAGTGCCACGAATAAGTTGCACTATCATTATTAATTTTCATCTTTTGGCATCAATATTGTTAATATGTGTAACACTACGATCGAGATCCAACGAACCATTTTCATTGGGTGTGTAACCATATAAGGTTTTATTCATGTAAACAGAACAACAATTTATTCTCTTAATTAAATGAATAACCGTATTGCAATAAACATGATCAAATCATATTTATGCTCAACACAAACACCAAATAACACTTATTTAGTTTCAACACTAATCCCGAAAGTATAGGAAGTGTGCGATGATGATCATGTCAATCTTGGAACTACTTCCAACACACATTGTCACCTCGCCTTTTTACTATTTTCTGTTTATTTTGCAACTCCCATTTCGAGTTACTACTCTTAGCAACTGAACCAGTATCAAAATGCCGAGGGGTTGCTATAAACACTAGTAAAGTACACATCAATAACATGTATATCCAATATACCTTTGTTCACTTTTGCCATCCTTCTTATCCGCCAAATACTTGGGGTAGTTCCACTTCCAGTGACCAGTCCCTTTGCAGTAGAATCACTTAGTCTTAGGCTTAGTTCCAGACTTGGGCTTCTTCACTTGAGCAGCAACTTGCTTGCTGTTCTTCTTGAAGTTCCCCTTCTTCCCTTTGCCCTTTTTCTTGAAACTAGTGATCTTGTCCACCATCAACACTTTGATGTTTTTCTTTGATTTCTACCTTCGCTGATTTCAACATCATGAAGAGCTCGGGAATCGTTTTTGTCATCCCTTGCATACTATAGTTCATCACGAAGTTCTAGTAACTCAGTGATGGTGACTAGAGAATTCTGTCAATCACTATCTTATCTGGAAGATTAACTCCCACTTGATTCAAGCGATTGTAGTACCCAGACAATCTGAGCACATGCTCACTAGTTGAGCGATTCTCCTCCATCTTTTAGCCATAGAACTTGTTGGAGACTTCATATCTCTTAACTCGGGTATTTGCTTGAAATATTAACTTCAATTCCTGGAACATCTCATATGGTCCATGATGTTCAAAATATCTTTGAAGTCCCGATTCTAAGCCATAAAGCATGGTGCACAAACTATCAAGTAGTCATCATATTGAGCTAGAAAAACGTTCATAACGTCTGCATCTGCTCCTGCAATAGGTCTATCACCAAGCGGTGCATTAAGGACATAATTCTTCTGTGCAGCAACGAGGATAAACGTCAGATCGCGGATCCAATCTGCATCATTGCTACTAATATTTTCAACATAGTTTTCTCTAGGAACATATCAAAATAAACATATGAAAGCAACAACGCGAGCTATTGATCTACAACATAATTTGCAAAATACTACCAGGACTAAGTTCAGGATAAATTAAAGTTCAATTAATCATATTACTTAAGAACTCCCACTTAGAAAGACATCCCTCTAATCTTCTAAGTGATCACGTGATCCAAATCAACTAAACCATAATCGATCATCACCTAAGATGGAGTAGTTTTCAATGGTGAACATCACTATGTTGATCATATCTACTATATGATTCATGCTCGACCTTTCGGTCTCCGTGTTCCGAGGCCATATCTGCATATGGCTCGTCAAGTTTAACCTGAGTATTCTGCGTGTGCAACATTGGCTTGCACCCGTTGTAGATGGACGTAGAGCTTATCACACCCGATCATCACGTGGTGTCTGGGCACGACGAACTTTGGCAACGGTGCATACTCAGGGAGAACACTTCTTGATAATTAGTGAGAGATCATTTTAAAATGCTACCATCAATCAAAGCAAGATAAGATGCATAAAGGATATACATCACATGCAATCAATATAAGTGATATGATATGGCCATCATCATCTTGTGCTTGTGATCTCCATCTCCAGAGCACCGTCATGATCACCATCGTCACCGGCGCGACACCTTGATCTCCATCGTAGCATCGTTGTCGTCTCGCCAATCTTATGCTTCTACGACTATCGCTACCGCTTAGTGATAAAGTAAAGCATTACAGGGCGATTGCATTTCATACAATAAAGCGACAACCATATGGCTCCTGCCAGTTGCCGATAACTCGGTTACAAAACATGATCATCTCATACAATAAAATATAGCATCACGTCTTGACCATATCACATCACAACATGCCCTGCCAAAACAAGTTAGACGTCCTCTACTTTGTTGTTGCAAGTTTTACGTGGCTGCTACGGGCTTAGCAAGAACCGTTCTTACCTACGCATCAAAACCACAATGATAGTTCGTCAAGTTAGTGTTGTTTTAACCTTCGCAAGGACCGGGCATAGCCACACTCGGTTCAACTAAAGTGAGAGAGACAGACACCCGCCAGCCATCTTTAAGCACGAGTGCTCGTAACAGTGAAACCAGTCTCGCGTAAGCGTACGCGTAATGTCGGTCTGGGCCGCTTCATCTCACAATGCCGCTGAACCAAAGTATGACATGTGGGTAAGCAGTATGACTTATATCGCCCACAACTCATTTGTGTTCTACTCGTGCATATGACATCTACGCATAAAACCAGGCTCTGATACCACTGTTGGGGAACGTAGTAATTTCAAAAAAATTCCTACGCACACGCAAGATCATGGTGATGGCATAGCAACGAGAGGGGAGAGTGTTGTCCACGTACCCTCATAGACCTTAAGCGGAAGCGTTATGACAATGCGGTTGATGTAGTCGTACGTCTTCACGATCCGACCGATCCAAGTACCGAACGTACAGCACCTCCGAGTTCAGCACACGTTCAGCTCGATGACGATCCCCGGGCTCCGAACCAGCAAAGCTTCGGGGATGAGTTCCGTCAGCACGACGGCGTGGTGATGATGATGATGTTCTACCGGCGCAGGGCTTCGCCTAAACTCCGCGACGATATGACCGAGGTGGAATATGGTGGACGGGGGCACCGCACACGGCTAAGGAACGATCCGTAGATCAACTTGTGTGTCATGGGGTGTCCCCCTACCCCCGTATATAATGGAGGGAGGGGGGAGGTGCGGTCGGCCTAGGAGGGGGCGCGCCAATGGGAGTCCTACTCCCACCGGGAGTAGGACTCCCTCCTTCCTTGTTGGAGTAGGACAAGGGGGGAAAGAGGGGGAGAGGAGGAAGGAAAGGGGGGCCGCACCCCTTGTCCAATTCGGACTAGAGGGGGGCTGCGCACCTCCTTCCTTTCGGCCTCTCTCCTCTATTCCCGTATGGCCCAATAAGGCCCATATACTCCCCGGCGAATTCCCGTAACTCTCCGGCACTCCGAAAAATACCCGAATCACTCGGAACCTTTCCGAACTCCGAATATAGTCGTCCAATATATCGATCTTTACGTCTCGACCATTTCGAGACTCCTCGTCATGTCCCCAATCTCATCCAGGACTCCGAACTCCTTCGGTGCATCAAAACTCATAAACTCATAATATAACTGTCATCGAAACCTTAAGCGTGCGGACCCTACGCGTCCGAGAACTATGTAGACATGACCTAGAACTATTCTTGGTCAATAACCAATAGCGGAACCTGGATGCCCATATTGGCTCCTACATATTCTACGAAGATCATTATCGGTCAAACTGCATGACAACATACGTTATTCCCTTTGTCACGGTATGTTATTTGCCTGAGATTCGATCGTCGGTATCCAATACCTAGTTCAATCTCGTTACCGGCAAGTCTCTTTACTCGTTACGTAATACATCATCTCACAACTAACTCATTAGTTGCAATGCTTGCAAGGCTTATAGTGATGTGCATTACCGAGAGGGCCCAGAGATACCTCTCCGACAATCGGAGTGACAAAACCTAATCTCGAAATACGCCAACCCAACATGTACCTTTGGAGACACCTGTAGTACTCCTTTATAATCACCTAGTTACGTTGTGACGTTTGGTAGCACCCAAAGTGTTCCTCCGGTAAACGGGAGTTGCATAATCTCATAGTTACAGGAACATGTATAAGTCATGAAGAAAGCAATAGCAACATACTAAACGATCAAGTGCTAAGCTAACGGAATGGGTCAAGTCAATCACATCATTATCCTAATGATGTGATCCCGTTAATCAAATGAAAACACATGTCTATGGTTAGGAAACATAACCATATTTGATTAATGAGCTAGTCAAGTAGAGGCATACTAGTGACGTTATGGTTGTCTATGTATTCACACATGTATTATGTTTCCGTTTAATACAATTCTAGCATGAATAATAAACATTTATCATGATATAAGGAAATAAATAATAACTTTATTATTGCCTCTAGGGCATATTTCCTTCATAGTTCGGCTCTGAACACAACCCCAGATTCTAAACCTTCTGATGTAATCGGAGGCTCTGCCACCGAAATAACACCTTCGGCCCACGAAATAATGGTTGTCATCGCCCCATGGACTGAGCCCTTCTTGGCCTACCTAAATAGGAAAGCGCTCCCCGAGGATCAAAATGAGGCACGTTGTATTGTGCGACGCTCTAAGGCCTACAAAGTCCATGAAGGAGAGCTATACAAGAAGAGCGCCACCGTAGTGCTCCAACGATGCATCTAAGAAGAGGAAGGGCGGCAGCTCTTAGCAGAAATCCATTCCGGACTAGGCGGGCACCACGCGGCAGCTCGAGCTCTCGTAAGCAAGGCCTTTCGGACAGGATTTTACTGGCCGACAGCCCGGGCGGACGCACATGACCTTGTCCAACATTGCGTTGGTTGTCAACTATTTTCCAATCAGAGCCATATGCCCCCTACCGCTCTCCAAACAATCCCCATAATTTGGCCCTTAGCGGTCTGGGGGCTGGATATGGTGGGATCGCTTAAAGGGGGAAGCCATAAGAAAAAATACCTATTGGTCATGGTGGACAAATTCACCAAATGGATAGAAGCCAAGCCAGTTAAAACAGTCGAATCCGGACCAGTGATAGACTTCATATCAGGGGTTGTACACCATTACGGCGTCCCCCATAGCATCATCACCGATAATGGTTCGAATTTTACAGCCGATGAGGTGAAAAATTGGTGCGGAAAAATGGGCATCAAGCTCGACTATGCCTCTCTCTATCACCCCGAAACAAATGGTCAAGTCGAACATGCAAATGGTCTTATCATGAGCGGCATTAAACCCAGAATAGTGCGATCCTTGAAGGAATCAGACACGCATTGGGTCGAGGAACTCGACTCCGTACTCTGGGGGCTCCGGACCACGCCAAATCGTACCACCGGATACACACCATTTTTTATGGTGTACGGCGCAGAAGCAGTACTGTCCTGCGATATAATCCATGACTCACCTCGCGTGCGCATGTATGAAGAGAAGGAAGCCGAGCTAGATCGGCAGGACAATTTGGATGCTTTGGAGGAGGAGCGTGACGTCGGAAAAGCCCGTTCCGCAGTCTATCAACAACAGGCTCATAGGTATCAAAGCAGAGAAGTAAGGACCAAAGCTATAGCGTTGGCGAACTTGTTCTACGCCTCCCTGAGAAGAAAAAAGGACAAGCTCAAACCCAAGTGGGAGGGTCCCTTCATCATTGATAAAATTCTCACCGGAGGAGCGTACCCATGGAACGCGGCCAGACTCCAAAGATTCTACGCCTAGCACCGAACACAGTGTTCGTCTCCTTAAACTCCTCATCTTTAATTACGTTCCCTCCCTTCCTTTCTCGCCCTCTTTTGTCCTATTAAAACATACAGCCTTAAAACTATACGGATGCATTGATCGCTCTGGCCGCACTATGTGTGCACACTATACCTGGGGGCTTCGTATTCGGAAGCTAAAACTACTTTAATGGCTTCTTGCCAGCCCCATATGCATTTTTCTGTCCATATGTGCCTTTTCTTCACCATTATATGCATCGATATGACTTAAGTTTTAGCAATGCTGGGTTGCCTGGCTCTTGTATTTATGCCCTACATTCCCGTTAATTCGGCTAGGGCATAAGGGGAGCAACTCTGTGATTGTTACTGCCGGTTGAGCTGGATGTGTACCTCAGACTGGGTGAAGCCGAAAGCTAGCGTTCTTAAGGGAATATTCGTTCGGTGAACAAAAGATATTCTCGTTCATTACAAAGAAAATACGCAGATGTTTTGTTTCCTGCGCTTCTGTTCGCAGTTCGGACATGCACATCGATGCACGCGCACCCAGAGAAAGGAACCCCAAATGGAACTATTCTCTCTGGAAGATGTTTCTTACTATCCACGTA
Organism: Triticum aestivum; assembly: GCF_018294505.1. Classification (NCBI taxonomy): domain Eukaryota; kingdom Viridiplantae; phylum Streptophyta; class Magnoliopsida; order Poales; family Poaceae; genus Triticum; species Triticum aestivum. The sequence continues at coordinate 831,444,640 of NC_057801.1, read as the reverse complement.
ATATAACATAACTAGTTGGGTACTTGTCTGTTCAAGCACTTATGACCCCTACGCCTGGCTTCCACGCATACCCCGGTTTTTCATAATTGTGTGGTTATTCGGATACACCCCGGACTATCGGATCCGGGGGCTAAAGCGAAAAGGTCCGCCATGACAAATGATTTTCAATCCAGCTAGGAAGTACATGAGCCCATTCAAATTACATAGTCATTTAGACTGACTGTACTCTTCCTCTATACCAGCCAATAGGCTGTCTAGCTTAGAATCCTGTTGGGAATACTTTCCAGCTAACGCTACTTGGTCATATACCAGACTAACGGGTATCTCTTGTCCATCTGACCCCACCGGTCCGACTTCGGCAATATGGTTCGGGTCAGCCATGGCGTATCACGTCTTCACCGTGGCCCAAGCTTCTCTCGCACCTTGCCGGCAAGCTGATATCTTCCATAATCGGAAACACCGCCGTGCTCCTTTGAGAATCTCTACAAGTTCGCTCATGCCTCCTGGCAGGGAAGCGGACGGCCACAAAGCATAGGCAATACCATGCATCACCTGCCGAGCTCGTCCGTGCAGTTGTGAAAGCTCTTGCAGCATATCGCCTGCGGAACCGGGCATCTCCTCTTTAGGACGGCCCGTCAACATACCTGCAGACATAACTCTCTCAATACGCTTCCTCGCCGAACTATATTACAGTTCGTTCAAGCACTTATTATAAATGCCGCATCAAAGCCTCCGGTTCTCCTTCACGGAGTCCGCAAGCTGGGCCCGAACATCTTTCAATTCGACACTCAGTTAGATATTAGCATTTGCAGCTTGTTCTTCTCCTGAATAGACTACGTCAGCACGTGTTCGCCCGCCTTTAGCTGACTTCGCAAATGCAGCTCATTATCTCCCACAGTCGTCGGATTTCCGACGGGATTGTCTGCCGAATCTTTCGTCAGATTTATAAACCATGCCGAACAAACAAACTGGTAGGAGGAAATTATTACCAGAAGAAGCCTCTTTGGATTCCTCTTGTTCGACTACATTGGCCTTCATTTGGGCCTTACATTCCTCCAGCTCTTGAGACAACTGGGCATTCTTCTCTACAAGAACCTATGCATTTAATGATCCTTAAATCAGTTGTGCCAACTGTTTCAAGTCTTAGGGGCTTCTACTACACATACTTATTAAAATTTCTTACCCGTATATCCTTCACATACTGGTCCGTTGCTCTGGCAAGTCCATCTTGAGCAGCGCGGATATATGCTTGTCCGGAATTGAAGGTATTAAACGCCTCTTCGAAAAAAATACCACCGCGAAGTATGGCTCGTCGGTGCCGGTGGTTCATGGCACTCTCCACCTTAGAATTTTGTGGCGGAAAGCCTATCCGTCTCCTCCGCAAGAGGATAGTTCGGCGCTGTCCCCACGTCAACCTCCGCCCGTGAATCCGGCTAAGGAATCCGGCTGCTGGAGGCATGGCCAGTTGGGTCCCCGGATATAGTCCGGCGTTTCCTACCAGGACATAATTAAAGTCATCACGTCTCGCTAAAAGACCAAATAACTCTGGGGCAAGTTCAATGAATACCTCTGCGCCTGCGTCTCGCTCCTCACCGCTTTCCTTTTAAGCCTAGCTTGTCTAGGCGCCTCTTGCTGAGAGACCCCAGCGGGTTCCGCATGGCGTCCCGACTGCCGTTTCTATAGAAATACGGCATGTGAGCATAAGGTACGGCAAAATGAAGGAATTCTTTCGGAAGGTTGGAACCCCGACATTACTTACATACGACACGGGAAGCAGCTCGGTATAATCCGCGATGATGGCCACTAAAGAGCCGCCACTGCTTGCCTGGTAGAAAGTCCCGTTGACGAATTCCATGGATATGTCCGGATCTTCTTCAAGTCCGGGGTCGAGAGCCCAGCTGGGATCCTATGGCTGCGGAGAGGGGCTGTTGAACTCTTACTGGGAGTATGACCTTACTAGGAGCTCGGACACTGTTCGCTATGATGGGTGTGCCGGATTTGGAGAAGAACCCGCCTTGCAATGCCGAAGACAATCTGCACGCCAGACTCATCGTCATTTAAGCCTGGTTCAGGGGCTACTGAGGGAGTCCTGGATAAGGGGGTATCCGGACATCCAGACTATATGCTTTGGCCGGACTATTGGACTATGAAGCTACAAGATTGAAGATTTCGTCACGTGTCCGGATGGGACTCTCCTTGGCGTGGAAGGCAAGCTTTGCGATTCAGATGTAGATCTCCTTCTCTATAAACCGACTCTGTGTAATCCTAGCCCCCTCCGGTGTCTATATAAACCGTATGGTTTAGTTCGTAGGACATAACAACAATCATACCATAGGATAGCTTCTAGGGTTTAGCCTCTCTGATCTCGTGGTACGTCAACTCTTGTAATACTCATGTCATCAAGATCAATCAAGTAGGAAGTAGGGTATTACCTCCATCGAGAGGGCCCGAACCTGGGTAAACATTGTGTCCCCAGCCTCCTGTTACCATTAGCCTTAGACGCATAGTTCGGGAACCCCTTCCCGAGATCCGCCGGTTTTGACACCGACACCCATTCACTCCCAGCGGTGTCCACCTCGCCGGATCTGCTTCTGCGGCCGCATCTACCCCTCCCACCTCCCCTAGAAACAAGTAGACTGCTCATCCACCACTGTACAGAGCCCATTCAGTTCTGACCTTGTCCACGATGCCGAATCTGCTTCGCCGGTTCTCTTGTCAACCGCAACGCATCTGCAGCAGGTCATTCGTACTCCCCACAGGAGACGCTTCGTCCACACCCCCACGGAGCCGCCCCACCGACGCCCCTGTCGACGGCCTCTGATCCTCTTCGCCGACACCTTCCTCAACCCTACCGGAGCCGCTTCACCGACACCATCGTCAACCATACCAGAGTAGCTTCGCCTATACCATTCTCAACCCTACAAGGGCCGCTTTGTCAACTCACAAGTCCATGGCCTCTGATCCGCTTCCTCACACCCTCATCCAACCTACCGGAGCAGCTTCTGACGCCTTGTCCATGGCCGCAGATCCGCATTGTCGACACCATCCTTAAGCCAACCACCGGAGCAGCTTCACCTACGCCCTCGTCCATGGCCACAGATCCACTTCGCCCACACCGTAGTCCACCCTACCGGAGACGGTCCACAAACACCCTACTCGGTGGTTCTAGATCTCCTTACCGGACCCTGACAGCCAGCGCAGCGTCATCACCCTTGGCATTTCTAACCTAATTCCTACCGTCTGGCAAGATGCCAAGCACCCACCATGGACTAGGTACTTATCACCTTTAAACCCGTCCGGCATCACCTACCCGATGTACTTCAAATATACTAACAGGTCGCTATTACCTGTTATGCAGCTGGCAAAAACTACAAGGATGATGTTTCTTCTGGATCTAACAGCTTGGCCAACCAAGATCCTGGACTCAGGCATTGCTATGATATTGTAAGTGCGTCTCTCCCTCTCTCTCTCTCTCTCTCTCTCTCTCTTGTATTGTTCTGTGCCTACCAGCGTGCTTTGCTAGGATTTTCGACCAGTAATCCCTTTGTGCAGACAATGATTTCTACTACTGGTTGCTAAATTAGATAAGTAGATGTCATACATGATACTACATCGTACCTCCGTTCCTAAATATAAGTCTTTCGAGAGATTCCACTATAGGCTACATATGGAGCAAAATGAGTGAATCTACACTCAAAAATGCATCTATATACATCTATATGTGGTCCATACTGGAATCTCTACAAAGACATATATTTAGGAACAGAGGCAGTACATTACACAAAATCGTAGGTGGCATGTAGGAATTCCACTGCACTACATTAGGCTCCCTTAGAGTGCCTGCTAGTCCAGCACACAGAGTCATGGCTAGTTTATGCTACACACACAATCATTAATTGGTGGTTTAAATATGTGAAAGGGATATGCAATGTATTATCATGTAGAGATGTTTGAAATTAGCCGTGTCAACTTGCATAGGGTTACACAATGAAAAAGTACAAGATGTATGTGGCAATTTCATGGAACATCGCCAAAAAAGGAGAGGCAGTGGTGAGCCTATACAGTGTGCTATGGCACGTCACTCCTCCATTGCAATCATCGTGACATGTTATTTGTATGTCAGTTCTATTGACCAAGTTTCTTAGTTAAAGTTATTACGAGTTATCCTAAGAAAATAAGCACCTATGAATATAAGCTCCATGTAATAAGCCAACCAGTTCTTTTCATTGCCTTTTCAGCTTATCTTTGGTATGATCAGTGAAAAGCCTAGATTGCATTATACTTTTTCATTTTGCTGCCCATATGAAAATTAATTTGACTTGCAAACATCACAAATTGGACCAAGTGCAGTAATTAATATGATAGGAAAACAGACCATCACTATTTGCTCAAAATGAAAATACAAAGATGCCATCTACTTGGCACAATCTACTTTGGTTAATGTTTTCCATAAAGATCCCATTGCCTAATTTAAACGAAGAACAGATGACCCACATTTAAATGAAGACCAATTATTTATTGAAATTCGATGGTCTAAGTGGTTGGTTATTATCGTATAGCAGCACAACCTGAAAGCATCATATAGCAGCAGCAGTAGCTCATAGCAACTCATCATACAGCAACTGCAGCAATGTGCAATTCATCATATACCAGCGGCAGCTTCTAGCAACTCATCATATAGCAGCAACAGGAGCAGCTCATAGCAATTCATCATATAGCAGCAGTAGGAGCAGCTCATAGCAATTCATCATAGAGCAGCAGCAGGAGCAGCTCATAGCAATTCATCATATAGTAGCAGCAGGAGCAGCTCATAGCAATTCATCATACAGCAGCAGCAGGAGCAGCTTATAGCAACTCATCATATAGCAGCAGCAGGAGCAGCTCATAGCAATTCATCATACAGCAGCATCAGCTCATAGCAATTCATCATATAGCAGCAGGAGTAGCTCATAGCAATGCATCATATAGCAGCAGAAGAAGCTCATAGCAATTCATGTGTAATGGATCAGAATGAAAATTTGGCAAAAAATCAGAGGATATCCTCACCTTGATGGATGAGCTCATCCTTCAACAGCACCTCAAGACCAGGGCCTAGGAGGAGGGGAGGGGGAATAAGGTGCCTTCTACCGCAGTGTGGCATCAGCCGTAGTTGTGCGGCGCCCGACAGAGTAGTGCGTTGGACGAACTAGAGTGGAGCAGCTGCTGGAGACCATGAGAATGAGGGGCGGCGCCAGTGGGAGGAGCAAACATGGATATTTGCCCCTACCCGCCGGCCATGTAGCCTAGCTGGACGGAGCATCGTCGAGGACCAGGCCAGATGGGACCAGTGGCGACGGCTTGCAGGAGGAACCCTAGTGTTGCAGGCAGGGGATCGAGGTAGAGGGAAAGGGGAGAGGAGATGCAAGCGGGGAGGGCAATGAACGCTTGCTTGTTTGTTTTTACTTGAGGGTCAGGTGTGATGCGGGCGTCAGCAGTTGCATTTTGAGTGTAATATAGGCAGACAACAGAGTCATTTCACTATTCCCCTTCCCTTCAATTTTTAGTGAGGTTCTACCCGAAACACCCCCTCCAAAGAAAAATAAGCTAAGCCCAAGCCCATAACTCAAAAATGACTTCTTTACATCTTTTATGGCTTATTTTGACAATAAGCCTTGAAAAGGCGGAATCGAACTGGCCCTTAACCCGCAATTCTATTGTGTGTGCAATGATGAATCACTCCTGCCTGCTATACTCTACATTTAGGCATCATCATACATGGCATAACCTAATACATGTGCATTCCATTGTAGAATCTAGAATATGCAATGTTTATGTTAGTTCATACGTTGCACATGATGTAATGCCCCATAAATCTGGTCAGTCAACTGATTGTATTTAAGCCTCCTTCTTTGCTTCTTTTCTTGATATGTAAGATTTGCTCACACATCTGTTCAATTGCTTATTTGCATCAGCCAGCCATACTAGGACTGTTTGCTTTGATTACTTGTTGTTCTTGACCTAACACTGTAACATAGCTTGTCAATGATTTAAACACTAAGGGCTGCTGTAGTGGGGCCTTGTCTAACTCATAGGTGACATAAAGGTTTGGCTGTACACTAAAGTAGGATCTCCAATAGTACCTGGAGATTCAGTTCAAAGGTATGCCTAGTTTTTACATAATGCAGACATAGTAAATGCTCATTTCATTGTGTGCAAGTGCAAGAGATGCTGCATGTTTCATTACGTGGTGTTGTTTCATTATAATCTCATCATTTTGTGTTACAGACTGGAAAGTATGCATATTTATCTTCCAAGGAGACCAATAACTAGTTTGTGTCACCTTGTAGAGGGGGTGCAATGAAGATAAGATTGAGGATTTCCATGTACAAGATGTTAGGAAGGAGCCGTGCAAGAGAAGTAGGAGCTGCGCTGAGCCTCTTCAACCAGTTAAGGTAAGTCACTGTATCCAACTCAACAGTTCAATTCCTTGTTTGTTTCAGGCATAGTTAATTTGCTCTTTTCAATTGCTTTATTTGTCCTCAGTTAATGAGATGCCCAAACAATGATACCTGATGTTGGGTACTTGTATAACTATTAGTTGACATAATTAAAGGCCTTACCATTTAATTACTCTGCCGAAGTGTGCCTGAAGCTTTGAAGTCTATTAACAAACTATTATTGCATGAGGCTCACTGTCGGTGTCCAAACCGGCGGATCTCGGGTAGGGGGTCCCAAACTGTGCGTCTAAGGCTAATGGTAATAGGAGACTGGGGACACGATATTTACCTAGGTTCGGCCCCTCTCGATGGAGGCAATACCCTACTTCCTGCTTGATTGATCTTGACGATATGAGTATTACAAGAGTTGATCTACCACGAGATTAGAGAGGCTAAACCCTAGAAGCTAGCCTATGTTATGATTGTTGTTGTGTCCTACGGACTAAACCCTCCCGTTTATATAGACACCGGAAGGGGCTAGGGTTACACAAAGTCGGTTTACAGAGAAGGAGATCTACATCCGAATAGCCAAGCTTGCCTTCCACGCCAAGGAGAGTCCCATCCGAACACGGGATGAAGTCTTCAATCTTGTATCTTCATAGTCCAACAGTCCGGCCAAAGTATATAGTACGGCTGTCCGGATACCCCCTTATCCAGGACTCCCTCAGTAGCCCCTGAACCAGGCTTCAATGACGATGAGTCCGGTGCATAGATTGTCTTCGGCATTGCGAGGCGGGTTCCATCTCCGAATGCTTTAGGATAAATTATGAACACAAGGATCGTGCCCGCTTTTGCAAGATAAATTCCATATGCCACCGTAAAGAGAATAATAATCCACGAATCTGATCTGCTGACAACTCTTTGAAATGTGACATCACGCCACGGTCCGGTTTTTATTCGAACCGTTTTTTATAACCAGCTAACGCACACATTACGAGGTGGTTCCTTTGGCATGTCTTGTCAAAGCAGTGATCGTGTCCCTCTTATCGTTGGATCCTCATCAATACGGGTATGGGTAATCCAATTGTTCCTGTTGGAATGACTCCGTGTTTTTAGGCAAGTCCCGAGCGGTTACGCCAGGGACGCTTGGTATTCTTCCCCCTTTATAGAGGGGTCAAGGCCTATCCCTTTACCTCCACGCTTGCGCTTTTCTGCACTTCGAGTTCCAACACCCAAAGATCAAGCTCAAGCACCTCGGATCTTTGATCATGTCTGGATCCGACCATCAAGGCCGGTGGATGGCTTCTTCCGTCACAAAGGAGGATATCGCAAAGCTCAGGGAGGCCGGGTATTTGACTGCCGAAGTTAAGCACAGGCTCCCCGCCCCTGGACAGGTTATCCCTACTCCCGAACCCAATGAGAGCGTCGTATTTGTATCTCACTTCCTCCGGGGCTTGGGCTTGACTCTTGACCCCTTCGTGAGAGGGCTCATGTTCTATTATGGGCTAGACTTTCACGATCTAGCTCTGGACTCCATTCTTCACATCTCGTCGTTTATCGTCATGTGCGAAGCCTTCCTCCATGTCACCGCACACTTTGGCCTATGGCTCAAGACTTTCAATGTGAAGCCGAGGATGATCGAGGGGCGGCATGCAGAGTGCGGGGGCGCCGCAATAAGCAGGAACGCCGAGGCCCCATGGCCTGAAGGTTCCTTCCCGGAGGTATCCGATCTATGGCAACGAGGTGGTTCTATGTCACAGCTCCTCGAGGCTCAGAGTGGTCGGCCGCCCCCGCCTTCCGCTCGGGCCCTCCGCCTCAACTGGCGTTGTGGGCCAATGTGGGACTGAACTAGGGACCTACAAACGTTGTTCCGACGTTGCAGGGCCGCATTCGGGAGCTTCTCGAGAGGGACATTAGTCTTGTCAAAATAATCTAGGTAATGCTAGTTCGGCGGGCCCTGCCGTGTAAACATTGACCTCTCCGGATGTGGGAGTTCAATCCAGAAGGTCCGCGAACCATTCAGCACTTCTTCGGTACGACACCTAAAGGAATGTATAAGTTGTTCTTCGGACCACGAATAAAGTGTCCGTACACCACCGAGGATTTCGGCCTGAGCTGCAACCGCCCAGATACCCAAGTAAGTAACCCTGTGACCGAACACTTCGTTTATATTTGTCATAACATTGTTCTGAAAAACTATCCGCAACCAGGATTGGCTCAGTAAGGCGGAGAGAATCAGGTATCCGGCCCCGCTTACCGAAGGCTCGCCCGGTCCGGCAATAGCCTGGATGCTTAAATGGGCGATAAGGCAAGTGCCCTCGAAGAGAGGTGAAGGGAAGAGTGGAGAAGCCAAGAGTGAGCCTCACAGAATGTGCATCCGAACCGGGGGAATTAATGTCTCCACGGAGGAGGAGAATCGGGGAGGTGAATTCGAGGTTTCCTCCCCCCGCGGGAAGAAGAGGGCCGCTTCCGAAGACTTGGAAACGGGGGCACCTGAACAAGGGAAGAAAACTTCCCCAAAGGGCCCTGCCCCGAAGGGCGCTCCTACCGCACCGTGCCCGCTAACGGGCCAGCCCTCCCCCGAGTTGTAAGTTTAATACACAAGAAGCTTATCGCTTTTCCCTCTAAGAGCAATAACCAGGACCTATTTTTTGCAGTCCGGCTAGCAGTTCGTCTCAACAGGGTTTGTCCGCGGGGGATCTTCTTCCGGAGATGATGGAGAGTGAAACCCTATCTATCTCTCCGCCCTATGGGCAGGCGACCCTAAGGTGTCGTCGCGGAGAAGTCCAGATCCACTGAGGCCAGAAGTTGATACTTCGGCCGCCCCGAGCCCAGCGCATTCGGCTACGCCGGGGGACAATGAAAAGGGTCCGGGTGAGTCCGGTGTCCTGCCGAACATACTAACGGGCCTCCAGGAGTCAGCTGCTCTCTTGGAGGATCACCATGCACTAATGGCTATGGTGTTGGAGAAAATTTCCTCCACCACAAGCGGGTTGAATGAAGCTTTTAGGAGCTTGCTAAAAGGTTTTGAGGTAAGTAACGAAATACGCAGTTTTCTTATTGCACCGCATGCGATAGATGTGCTCTGTATAGATAGTAGCCCGTGAGACTGTGGTTGCAAGCCCATGGCGGCAAACAGAGGATCACACTCCCAGGTAATCATCGCACTTCTATTGATGTGCAGGTTGCTAAGGGTCAATAGATAAGACCGCTGAATGGGCCAAATTGAGGCGACAGATTGACGTGGTGGATGCCGACATCACGCTTGTAAACAAGCGATTCGAGGAGTCGCAGAGTATGTGCTCTTATATCCACATTTTCTGTAGGAAATTATAAGAAGGTTGTAATATTAATATGATGTGATATGGCTGCAGGCGAAGCTGCTGTCATTGAGGCCCTGAGGGCAGAACTTGCCCTAGCCAAGGAACAAGCCCGGATCAGCAATGCGGCTGCCCTAAATGCAGCCAAAGACTTGAATGCCGAATGGGCTTCTCATCTCCGAAGCGAAGAAAATATAGCCGAGATGGCTGTGGATCTGAGGGACACCGCTGGCCGGTATGAGCTTCTCGAGAAGGAGAATCAGACAAAGGCGGCTGACCTGAAGAAGGTGCTGGATTCGGCTAAGGAGATGCGCTCTGATATTAGAGACGCGCGGGAGGAACTTCGACAAGCCGGAGAAATCGCGGCTGGAAATCCTTACTTGTTGCGGATGAAGTTTTTAGATCCAAAGTATGCTCCGTTGGATAAGCTATGGAGCGCGGCAGATGAGTATGTAGACTTGGCGAAGAATGTGGTTGATGCAACCAAGTTGTTTAAGGAACATAAAGATAACAAAATGGAAAGGCTGTTCTCGTTGCAATTTAATGCCCCAGCGCGCTCATTACCCTTGAGTGAGAAGATGGCCGCTATAGCTGAGCTCCATAAGCTGTCCGGCCTTGCAATGAGGTCTGTAATAGACCATCTGTGGCCGAGGGGGCCGAAGCCGGATAGTTACTTTGGTTTGGTGCAACAATTATTTGGCGCCAGAGCGCGAGTAGATGCCGGGAAGAGGTCGGCGTGCATAGAGGGTGCGCGGATGGCCCTTGCCCGTGTGAAGACATATTGGGCGGATATGGAGGCCACCAGCATTGCAACCCAGGGTCCGGCAGGAAGCCAAGACCCAGCCGAGCACTATTTTGAGAAGGTCATCGAAGGTGCCCGTAGAATAGAGGTTGAGTGCTTGAAGAATGTCATGTTCGAGTGACGAATCTATTAATTATAAACAAGTATGTGTTTATTTATAGAGGCTGTTTTCTATACTTTTGCCTGAAAGTATTATAATGTCTCCTGTGTGTGTTTATGTATGCATATAACGTGAAAGTTAGCAGTCGTTGGCTTTAGCCCCCACGCATGTAATGCGGGGGTGTTCAAAAAAATAGGCGTAAACACACTTGATCCAACGTCTTGGTCCACTAAGGAGGTGATCGCACGTCAAACCAGGCAACCGGACTATATAGCTGTAACACTTTCACTTAGCCATGGGAGTTGAAATGGTGGAGCTACTATGTAGGCCCTGGTACTTCCGCGTGCATCCAGATACGGTGCGCGTACTTGACCTAAAAACCGGTCCTTCATTGATGCGGAGGAGAAAAGTGGAATTGGAAGGGGGGACAGGGGCTAGGTGAAAAAAGCGACCCCCGCGTCGCCCGCATCTGGCGACACGGGGGGAACCAACTCCGCCGCCCGAGTTCCGTCTATGCCACCGCTCCCCGCAACACCGTCGCCGGAGGGCCGGCCGCGCGAAGCCGCGCCGCGCCCAGGGAAGGTGGCGGCGGGGCGGTCTCGTTCCAATCTCCGTGCCAGAACCCCTCCCCCAACCCTCGATCTGGCCGGAGCTGCTCCACCACCGCGCCCCCCTCTCCAGTGCCCCCTCCCTTGTCCACTCCGACGGCGCTGGTCCCCGCCCTGGCCGGTTCCGGGACGGCGGCGACACCCTGATGTCTTCCCCGCGCACTCGGCCCAGCCCGCCCAGATCCAATCTGGCGAAGCTCCTCCCCCATGGTGACCGATTCGTGGCTGCATCGGCGGAGTCCTGCTGCTCCTAGCACTGCGCCCCGCCCCATGCTTCGCGTCCTTGGGTTGGGCTCCGCCTCCTCCCGCCCTCAACCACTCGCCGTCGCCGACTGCGGTTCTGCCGCCACGTCTCCCACCTCCAGCGCCCCCTGCTCCGTCGTCGTCGTGCTTCTTCGCGGTGCTCGCCAACGAAGTCGGCGTCACGGCTCCTATGACTCTGGAGCCCTCCACCTCCCAGTTCCCCCGGTGAGTTTCCGCTATTCGTGGCTTTACCCGCTGGGGGTACCGCAGCGGCCCCTGGTTTGTCGGCGGAGGCTCCATCCGCCGTTGCCTCGTGGCTAGGAACTGCGCCCTCTATCCTCCTGCCCGGCGTGTTCTCGCCGGCCTCCGACGCCTTCCGCCCTCAACCACTCGTCACCGTCTACTGAAGTGCTCCGAGTCTTCCTCCTCCGCCACCCCCCTGTTCTATCATAGTCGTGCTTCTGCTTGCGCTCGCCAACGAAGGTTGCGTCATGGCTCAAGCCATGGAGCCCTCCACCTCCCATTTCTCCCTCGGTGGGCTGCCACTACTCATGGCTTTTCCTGCTGGGGGCACCTCACCGGTGGTCTTCACTGGTGCCCTCAGCGTCAAGGTGCCTACCCATGTCGTTCTGCCGGTTGGATTCACCTGGATCTGGGGCCGCCCGTTCCTGCGCTGCCCGATGCTGTTGGCGGCTGCTCTGTGATGCTCTTTGCGTGAAGATGTGACCGGGGATGGGAGAAATCCATGGTCGGCCGGCTGCTGCTGGCGGAGACAGCGGCGGTGATGATGTTATGTACCTAGGGTAGGGTCATGGACCTATCTAGGATACCATACCCAAGGACATCCTTAGACGAAGCTACCTTCCAGTCGACCAAGAGAGACTCCACTCGACCGGCTAGAAGACACTTGACAAACCTAAAGACACTCGACCATGAAGACTCACTCGACCATCAGGAGTTCAGGATCTACTCTATATCCAAACGGTCTGTAATTAAGTAGTCTTAATGGTCATGATGACACTTTATGTAGGGCGTTACCAGTAACGCCCGGCCTTAATGTACTTTAATCCTCTGCTACGTGGGTTTGCTGGGGTCTTGGCGTCCTCTATATAAGCCACCCCCTCCACTAGTAGAAGGGTTCGCACCCATGTAACTCATATACACATAAACCAGTTGACCGCCTCCGGGCTCCGAGACGTAAGGCTATTACTTCCTCAGAGAAGGGCGTGAAACCGTTAAACACTCGTGTGTACAACTACTCCATAGCTAGGACCTTGCCTCTCCATACCCACCCCCCATTCTACTGTCAGACTTAGGACCACGACAGTTGGCGCCCACCTTGGGGCAGGTGTCTTAGCGACTTTTTGGAGAAGTTGCAATTTGTCCGATTGCCTTCATCATGGTTTCCGGCGGAACTCTGGTCGAGGGCCGCGAGATCCGTCTCGGCACGCTCGCTTTCATCGTCGACGACTCCGCTTGGCTCCAGGACGCACCACTCGACATCGACGCGCTCCCCGTCCGCGGGGCGACGCACTTTCGGGCGTGTGTCCACGGCGTCCTGCTGTGGCAGCCGTCGACCCCATACCGGTCGACTCCTGTCCCGTCTTCCCTTCCTGTCTCCCGCCAGCGCAAGCGCTCTGGTCGGTCGAGACTTCAGCGATGGGTGAGGCACGCGGTGGCTCGCCAATCGGCCACCACCCAAGTCGCGGCAATTGAGCCCGACGAATCTCACTACGGCCTGTTCGACCTGTCGACAGGCTCCGTAGAGACTGCATCCGAGTGCGATAGCAGTGATCCAGCGGCGGAGGTCCTGATGGTCAACGGGCCTCGTAGCCCTCCCGGTTTCCCCCGCAATGACGGGATGGACGATGGAGGCGATCCTGCTCAGGCCCATGAAGAGTATCAGCCCGAGCCGCTCACTTCTCAGCAGACGGAAGAACTTCGCCGTCGGAACATGGATGCCCTGCATACTCCCATTGCAGGAGAAACCCCTGAGGCACGTGCCCTGGAAGAGGCGCGTTTGGCCAACTTGGCTGAACGCACTTGGCTGGAGAACCTCCAGCGAGCACTCGACGAGCGTGCGCGTCAGCGAGCACCCAACTCCCACCGACGTCAGCTCTTTCCGCAACCGACTCAGGTATATCGAACCCCGATTCAAAATTTGGCAGCTGCTGCCCGTATAGCGGAGTCAATTCAGCCCTCTCAGTCGGAGGATGGAAGAGGCTTAATGCAGATCAGAGATTTGCTCCGGGCGGCAGGAGATCAGAATTCAGCCGTGTCTCAGTCACGCAACAGGATTCACAGTCAATCCGTCGCTACGAATACTGTTCAGTCGGCTCACAGCCCAAGGTCGCCTCCGAGGCGAGTGGGACGTGAAGGCCGGCGGGACCACTATGATGATCGATTTGATCGTGATGACAGGCGTCGAGTGCCCACTCCTCCCCCGAGAAGTGGGTCTAACGCCCATCGGCAGCAAGATGACAAACGCCGGCTTAGTGTTGGGCGGAGGGCTCCAGTCGACCCCAGAGAGCCAGGCTTTGACGTGAGGTCCATCATCGCGCAAGGTTTGGTCGACCGGAACAGAGCTCATAGAGGTGGCCATGACAGAGATGTGCCCGCAAGCAGCCGAGTCCACGTTTCAGGTCCAGAATGCTTTAGCAGAGCCATCAGAGCCGCAGTGATACCCCCCAACTTCAGGTTGGCGACTGGAGTGAGTAAGTTCACCGGAGAGTCTAAGCCTGAAACTTGGCTTGAAGACTACCGGGTGGCTGTTCAGATTGGTGGCGGTAATGATGAGGTAGCCATGAAGCATTTGCCACTTATGCTAGAGGGTTCAGCCAGGGCGTGGTTGAATCAGTTACCTCCTAGCAGCATTTACACTTGGGAAGATCTTTCCCGAGTGTTCGTCAGGACGTTCGAGGGAACTTGCAAACGACCAGTCGGATTGACAGAGCTGCAAGTTTGCGTACAAAAGTCGAGTGAAACACTGAGAGATTACATCCAGAGATGGATCACTTTGCATCATACTGTAGAGAATGTGTCAGACCACCAAGTGGTCTGCGCCTTCAAGGATGGTGTCAAGAACAGAGAGTTGAGCCTGAAGTTTGGTCGAACTAGAGATACCTGAGTCGGATGATGGAAATAGCCACCAAGTACGCCAATGGCGAAGAAGAGGACCGACTCCGGAGTGTCAAGTACAAGCCGAGTCAGTCGGAGAAAGGAAAGTCCAGTCGGAAGCAGAAGTGGAAGGTCGAGCCAGCTGCTCCTAGAGAGGCTCTGGCCGTGACTCAGGGTAAATTCAAAGGGAAGCCCAAAGGATCTTGGAACCCCAAGAAGGTGAAAGATAAGGAAGGTAATGACGGGATGGATCTACCGTGTCATATCCACACGAAAAAAGACGAAGAGAGTAACTTCATCTACCCAAAGCACACCACTCGCCAGTGCCGGCTCTTAATCCAGCAGTTTCAAGGAAAACAGCCGAAAGACAAAGAGAAGGAGTCGTACAAGGCTGAGGACAAGGAGGACAGTGATGGAGAGTACCCTCATGTCAACTCCACTTTGATGATTTTTGCTGATGTAGAGAGCAAAAGTCGACTGAAAGTGATCAACCGTGAGGTCAATATGGTCGCCCCGGTGACACCAAACTATCTGAGATGGTCGCAGACTCCCATTACTTTCGACCAGTCTGATCACCCTACTCACATTGCCAACCCTGGGAGGCAAGCGCTGGTGGTCGACCCAGTCGTCGAAGGCACTCGACTGACGAAGGTATTGATGGATGGCGGCAGTGGATTGAATATACTGTATGCAGAGACGCTCAAGGGAATGGGCATTCCGATGTCCAGGCTCAGTTCCAGCAACATGAGTTTTCACGGAGTCATCCCGGGAAAAAAGGCTGAGTCACTCTACCAAATAGCTCTGGATGTAGTGTTCGGCGACTCGAAGCATTTCCGCAAAGAGAAGCTGACATTTGAAGTCGTGGATTTCCGAAGCGCCTACCACGCTATTTTGGGAAGACCAGCCTATGCTGGCTTCATGGCTCGACCATGTTACGTGTACCTCAAGTTAAAGATTCCTGGCCCCAAAGGCGTGATCACCATCACTGGCAGCCGGAAGAAGGCAGAAGAATGTTTCCAGAAAGGCTCAAAGATTGCGGATGACCAGATAACAGTGGTAGAGCTGGAAGAATACAAGAAGATTGCAGATCCGAGTGATTTGCTGTGGGCCAAGAAGCCCACCACAGAGTCAGCATTTCAGTCGTCTGGGGAGACGAAGCCAGTTCATATCCACCCGACTGACCCCAATGCAGCTCCGACCCATATTTCCACAACACTCGACTCTAAATAGGAAGAAGCGCTCATCCAGTTCCTCCGTGAGAACTGGGACATCTTCACATGGAAGCCAGCTGACATGCCGGGTGTTCCCACGGGGCAGGCTAAGCATCGCCTTAGAGTCGACTCAAAAGCGAAACCAGTTAAAGAACATCTTCGACGGTCCTCCGTTCAGAAGAAAAAAGCCATTTGCGAGGAGGTAGCTCGACTCCTTGCAACAGAGTTCATCCGAGAGATATACCACTCCGAGTGGCTTGCCAATGTCGTCATGGTTCCCAAGAAGGACAACTCACTTCACATGTACATTGATTTGAAACATATCAATCGGGCCTGCCCGAAAGATCATTTTCCTCTCCCTCGCATCGACCAAATTGTCGACTCGACCGTAGGATGCGAGAGATTGTCTTTTTAGATGCTTATTCCGGGTATCATCAGATCCGTCTGTATGGACCTGACGAAATCAAAACAGCTTTCATCACTCCATTCGGGTGCTTCTGCTATATCACCATGCCATTCGGCCTCGACAATGCCGGAGCCACGTTCATGAGAATGATTCAAAAGTATTTACTCACTCAAATCAGTCGGAATGTGGAAGCGTACATGGATGATATCATGGTCAAGTCGCGAAAGGGTTCCGACCTATTTACTGACCTAGCTGAAACATTTGCCAATCTCAGAAGGTATGATATCAAGCTCAATCCATCGAAGTGCACATTCGGAGTACCTGGCGGAAAGTTACTCGGTTTTCTCGTTTCAGAATGAGGAATCGATGCTAACCCAGAAAAAGTTGGCACCATACTCCTAATAAAACGCCCTGTGCGTGTGCACGACGTCCAGAAGCTTACTGGATGCTTGGCCCCTTTAAGTCGATCCATCTCTCGTCTCAGTGAAAAGGCATTGCCCCTTTACCAACTGATGAAGAAGGCAGACAATTTCGAGTGGACTCCAGAAGCTGATGCAGCGTTTGCCGAGTTAAAACTCTGCTCTCCACCTAGCCGGTGCTTGCTGCTCCAATTAGCAAAGAGCCTCAGTTGCTTTATATTGCAGCCACAGGACAAGTCGTCAGTACAGTACTTACGGTTGAGCGGGAAGAAGAAGGGAAAGCCTTCAAAGTTCAGCGCCCAAAGTATTATCTCTCTGAAGTTTTGACCCCATCGAAGCAAAGATATCCTCATTATCAGAAGCTCGTATATGGGATCTACACGACCATGAAGAAGGTTTCTCATTATTTCTCTGATCACGACATTACAGTCGTCAGCGATGCACCATTGTCCGAGATTCTGCACAACAGAGATGCAACTGGTCGAGTGGCTAAGTGGGCGATTGAACTCCTTCCCCTTGATGTCAAATTCGAGGCAAAGAAAGCCATTAAGTCCCAGGCTATAGCAGATTTCCTTGCCAAGTGGATTGAGCAACAGCAGCCGACTCAAGTTCACTCGGAGCATTGGACCATGTTCTTTGATGGCTGTAAGATGCTAAATGGTTCTGGTGCTTGGGTTGTTTTGGTTTCCCCCCGAGGGGACAAGCTCAGATATGTGCTCCAGATCCACTTTGATTCCTCCAACAATGAAGCAGAATATGAAGCACTCTTGTATGGGTTGCGCATGGCCATTTCACTCGGTGTCCGTCGTCTGATGGTTTATGGCGACTCAGATTTGGTGGTCAATCAGGTGATGAAGGAGTGGGACGTTAGAAGCCCAGCCATGACTGGATACTGCAATGAAGTGAGGAAGCTCGAAAAGAAGTTCGAAGGGTTAGAACTCCACCACATACCCCGACTGAAAAATCAAGCAGCTGACGATCTGGCGAAGATAGGATCCAAGAGAGAAGCCATCCCCAGTGATGTGTTCTTGGAGCATATCCACACTCCATCAGTCGTAGAAGATCCTTTTACCGATGAAGCTCCGCAACCTAAGAGTGTTACGAACGCGACTAAGGTTGAAGTCCCAGCAGTGGTCGACCTGATCATGGAAGTTTTAGTGATCACTCCAGATTGGACAGTACCATATATCGCATATATCTTGAGGAAAGAACTCCCGAGGAAGAGGCTCGACAGATTGACATATCGTCCGCCGATCTAAGGCCTTTACCGTGATAAGAGGACAGTTGTATAGAGAAAGCGCGACTGGAGTTGGTCAGAAATGCATAACATCGGAGGAAGGTTGAATAATCCTTGATGACATCCACTCGGGGACCTGTGGCCATCATGCGTCCTCTCAGACCATCGTGGCAAAAGCATACCGAGCCGGATTTTATTGGCCAAGAGCGAATGAAATGGCGAAGGAGATAGTCGACAAGTGCGAGGGATGTCAATTTTACTCCAATATGTCGCACAAGCCCGCGTCAGCTTTGAAGACTATACCACTCATCTGGCCCTTTGCAGTGTGGGGTTTGGATATGGTCGGTCCTTTGAGAACAGGCAGAAGCAGTTTTACCCATGTGTTGGTAGCAGTCGACAAGTTCACTAAGTGGATCAAAGCTAAACCCATCAAGAACCTCGATGCCGGTACTGCTGTCAGCTTCATCAGAGAATTGATATTCAGATATGGAGTCCCACACAGCATCATCACTGACAACGGGTCAAACTTCGACTCTGAAGAGTTCAGAGCTTTCTGCACGTCTCAAGGCACACGAGTCGACTATGCTTCAGTCGCTCATCCACAGTCGAATGGTCAGGCAGAACGAGCCAACGGTTTGATTCTCAAAGGGTTGAAACCCCGTTTGATGCGTGATCTTAAGCATGCGGCTGGTGCATGGGTCGACGAACTTCCCTCGGTGCTTTGGGGTTAAGGACCACGCCCAACCGGTCGACTGGAAGAACTCCATTCTTCTTGGTCTACGGAGCTGAAGCAGTCTTGCCAAGCGACCTTCTCCACAATGCTCCCCGGGTCGAGCTCTACACCGAAGCTGAAGCAGAACAAGCGCGGCAGGATGCAGTCGACCTTTTAGAGGAAGAAAGGGAGATGGCTCTGATCAGATCGACCATTTACCAACAAGACTTGCGTCACTTCCACGCCAAAAACGTGAAGAGTCGAGCCTTCCAGGAAGGAGATTTAGTTCTCCGAGTGGATCAGCAGAAACCACACAAGCTTGCTCCTTCTTGGGAAGGTCCCTTCATCGTCACCAAGGTTCTCCACAATGGAGCATACCGTCTTTACAATGTCGAGCATCAGATCGACGAGCCCCGAGCTTGGAACGCGGAGCTTCTCCGCCCCTTTTACACTTAAGTATTCACTCGGATGAGTTGTAATAAAAGTACTTTTGTAGTTTATTTATCAAAGACAAGAGCTTTATAATTTTCCCAGTAATTGTTGTTTCTTTTGTCCACTCAAAACAATCCCCCAGTGGGTGGCTTGGCTGCGAATCCGATTCGCCCAAGTCTGTAAAAAAATCCTAACCGAGTGGTGAGCCAGTCTCCCACACGAAGGCTTAGCTGCGAAACCCGTTTCGCCTAAGATAAATAAAATCCTGTCGAGTGGAAAGCCAGCCTTCCACTCGGAGGCTTAGCTGCAGTCCAAGTACTCGCCTAAGATAAATAAAATCCTGTCGAGTGGTAAGCCAGCCTTCCACTCGGAGGCTTAGCTGCAGTCCAAGTACTCGCCTAAGATAAATAAAATCCTGTCGAGTGGTAAGCCAGCATTCCACTCGGAGGCTTAGCTGCAGTCCAAGTACTCGCCTAAGATAAATAAAATCCTATCGAGTGGTAAGCCAGCCTTCCACTCGGAGGCTTAGCTGCAGTCCAAGTACTCGCCTAAGTTAAACAAAATCCTACCGAGTGGTAAGCCAGCCTTCCACTCGGAGGCTTAGCTGCAGCATTGCGCTCGCCTAAGTACAAATACAACGTGCGCTCTGCAAGGAGGACGAGGTGCAGGTCGACTGCTACCCTCTCCTTCCGAGCTACGCCACAAGTACAACGTGCGCCTTGCAAGGAGGACGAGGTGCAGGTCGACTGCTACCCTCTCCTTCCGAGCTACGTCACAAGTACAACATGCGCTCTGCAAGGAGGACGAGGTGCAGGTCGACTGCTACCCTCTCCTTCCGAGCTACGCCACCAATACAAAATCCTACCGAGTGGAGAGCAAACCTCCCACTCGGGGGCTTAGCTGCAGCCCAGTGCTCGCCTAAGTTTTTGAAAATCCTACCGAGTGGAGAGCAGACCTCCCACTCGGGGGCTTAGCTGCAGCCCAGTGCTCGCCTAAGTTTTTGAAAATCCTACCGAGTGGAGAGCAGACCTCCCACTCGGGGGCTTAGCTGCAGCCCAGTGCTCGCCTAAGTTTTTGAAATCCTACTGAGTGGAGAGCAAACCTCTCACTCGGGGGCTTAGCTACAGCCCAGTGCTCGCCTAAGTTTTTGAAAATCCTACCGAGTGGATTGCAAACCTCTCACTCGGGGGCTTAGCTGCAGCCAAGTGCTCGCCTAAGTTTTTGAAAATCCTACCGAGTGGAGAGCAAACCTCTCACTCGGGGGCTTAGCTGCAGCCCAGTGCTCGCCTAAGTTTTTTGAAAATCCTACCGAGTCGAAAGCAAACCTCTCACTCGGGGGCTTAGCGGCAGCACAGTGTTCGCCTAAGTGTATTGGGGAACAAGTCGATTGCAATGAGCGCTTCGCTTTAACCTGCAAAAGACGCCTCAAACCAGATGCAAACATATTCAATGTCGAATCCAAGTTCGGATAACACCTAACGGAACCGAAAGTGCTCAGGCGCTAGGCCTGTTAATGTTTGTCGGTTACAAAACTCACTCGGCATACCGAGGCAAATTTAAAGTATGAAGCTCAGAAGTTTTTTACCCCTCCTGTGGAGGGCTGGAAGGTGCAACAAACTCGTCCAGATCAATTCCATCTGCAATCCGAGTGGCAGCAGCAATGAAGGTCTCCATGAAAGATCTGAAATCGTGCTTCTTGGTGTTAGCCACCCTAAGAGCCACCAGCTTGTCCTCTCGTGCATCCTTGCAGTGAACGCGGACCAGATACAGAGCAACATCCGCACCGCACCTGGCCGAAGACTTCTTCCACTCCTGCACTCGACTTGGAACCTCGTTCAGTCGAGTCATCAGAGACTTGAGGTCGTTCTGGAGCGTCTCTCTTGGCCAGAGTGTTGTGTCGATGCGAGAAGTTGCGACCTTCAGCCTTGCGAGATAGTCGATGACAGCGGCAACACGAGATTCAAGCCGGAGCACGTTCATGGCGACTTCATCTTTAACAGGAGAGTTGATGGGGTCCAGGTTTACTTCCAGTCGACCAGTCTCCTCTTCAAAGTTCTGACAAAATTCTGCAAGCACAACCACCGAGTCAAGACAAACAGTCGGAGGTTGCAATTAAAATATTTGTTTGATACAAAGGATTACCTTCAAGCATGAGGAACAACTTCTTGGCGAGCCCACCCAGATAAGCCTCTAGATCGTTCTTCTTTCTCTTCAACTCACTGGCCTTGTCATTCAGGGTGGTCTTGTCACTTTTCAGTCGACTGACCTCCTGGTTGGCAGCATCAAGAGCAGCTTTCCGATTGGTGTTTTCTTCTTCAAGATTGGTCACTGAAGCCAGCTTCTCATCTGCAAGCCTGGTCTTCTCTAAAGCAGTTTTTTGCATCTCAGCCAAGTCAAGCTCTTGCTTCTTCAGGGCATCCCTCACTTTGTCTGCAAAGTTACAGTGAGATTAGATTCGGAAACAAGTGAGAGGCAAAGGCAGTCGTCAAAGGCCTCACCAAGCATACCTTTAGCTTCCTCCTTCGCCTTCGTCAAGTTCTCTTGGGCCAGTTTCAGATCGAGCTCGAGATGAATATGTTTGTTCTCCAACTCACTATAACAAGCCGCAAGGTCACAGGATTTCTACGAAGAACCAATCGACAGATGTCAAAGACAATTCACTTCCGCGTGAGTAAGGAAAAATCATAGCGTTTCTAAGACTAAGGCCGAATGCAAACATTCGACCATAGTCTCGGGGACTACACCCAGTGGGTGCACTCAGCGTGCCCCCACTAGTTTCATCAGTTAGAGTCGACCAGTCGACCAACAACACAAAAAAACGGGAGATGTTCTTCAGACTATAGTCGACTGCCCGCAGTCGACCACAGTCTCGGGGACTACACCTAGTGGGTGCACTCAGCATGCCCCCACCGGTCTATGAATCTATTCGACCTAGTCGAGTAAGGAAAAAACTTAACACATAAAGCCTATGGTCGACTGCCAGCAGTCGACCATAGCCTTGGGGACTACACCCAGTGGGTGCACTCAGCGTGCCCCCACTAATCCGGAATTTCAATCGACACACCCAGTGGGTGTAGGACAAACTCTAAGAATTTCAGAAGGAACAGTTTGCAGATATCATATCCTAACAGAACAGGCAGTGACCGACTGACCTGAACATTACTCTGAAGAGCCGAACTGGCGTCATAGGCGGCCTGGCTGGCTTCTCGTATTGCCTTCACTTGCTCCATCATGACCCCCGCTTGACGGATTGCTTCTTTAGCAGCACTAGCTTGGTCTTCAGGAACAGAATAGGTTGAGAAAAGCGAGGGTTGAGCAGCACACAACGACGAAGGACGAGCACTCGTCAATGGCACCGCAAAGGTTACGGTAGGCCGAGTGACATTGTCTCCCTCCACGACCAACGTCTCGGGTGCTGGCACGTCCTGAGTCGCCTTGCCAGCAGACGCCTTTTTGCTCCTCCTCTGCCTTGATGGTTCCTCGTCATCGTCGTCGGGAAGATCGATAACGATGTTAGATGAAGCTGCAGAAAGAATCAAAATTAGAGACAATAAGTCAGTTGACTGAAAACGGCATCATAAGAGTCATACCAGGTTTTGAGGTAGCAGCATCCTCCATCTCGTGGTCTTCAGCCCTGGCCGAAGTATCGGAAGTAGCAGCGCTGCAGTTCCAAAAGTCAGTCGATTGGCCCATGAGTTGACCAAGAACAAGTTCATGAAACGGGGAAAACTCAAGACTACCATTACCCTGAGATAGTGGGGATCACCATCTTCATCTTCGGCAAGACCTTCGCAGGTTTCGACGGTGCCACTCGAGATTGCTTCAGAGCCTTCTCAGTCGGCGCCGGAGAAGTAGTCCGAGGGCGCTTGGTCGACTGGGTAGCGGTCGCGACCCCCTTACCACGCTCAGTCGCGGGATCATGGACAAGCTTCGAGCGTCTTTCCGAGCGGGGAGGTACAACTTCCTCCTCCCCCTCCTCTTCTTCCTCCTCACCAGAGTCATCGCCCTCGTCATCGTCGTCAGCATCCGAATCCCACTCCTCCGGGCTTTCGCCCCTGCTTCCTTCCTCCTCCTCAGTCGGCGTCTGCGCTCCATTGGGCATCGAGTATAACTCAGTGGTGGCCTGTCAGACAACAAAGCAAAACAAAGATCAATCGACCAATTCGCGGCAAAGCAGAATGGATAAAGCAAGATTACAATCGGAGATAAGTGGCCATACCGTGTCCGGCGTATAAGTACAGTCGAGTGGCGGGATCCTCCTAGCCCCTCGAGGGTTGTCCTTGTTCCCTGTGATGGCGGCCACCCACCTCTCCAGCGTGGCGTCGTCGACTGCTTCTGGATGGACCCGAGTGGTGTCTTCGGTACCGCAATACAGCCACATCGGGTGGCCTCGGTACTGAAGTGGTTGGATGCGCCGCCTAACGAAGACTTCCAGAAGATCCATGCCCGTCACTCCGTCCCGAACGAGTTGGACCATGCGCTCCATCAACATTTTTACCTCGGCTTTCTCCTCCGGAAGCACCTTCAGAGAAGACGGTTTGTCCACTCGGTCCATGGAGAACGGAGGGAGACCAGTCGACTGCCCCGGCGTCGACTCGTCTTGGCAGTAGAACCAAGTCGACTGCCACCCTCTAACCGACTCAGGAAGGGTCATGGCCGGGAAAGTGCTCTTATTCCTCAACTGAATCCCAATACCCCCGCACATTTGAATAACCTTGGTCCTCTCATCGTCCGGACTCGCCTTTTTCACTGTCTGTGAGCGACAGGTGAATATGTGCTTGAAGAGACCCCAGTGTGGTCGACAACCCAGGAAGTTCTCGCACATGGACACAAAGGCAGCAAGATAGGCGATGGAATTGGGATTGAAATGGTGGAGTTGCGCCCCAAAGAAATTCAGAAACCCTCGGAAGAAAACACTCGGCGGCAGAGAAAAACCACGGTCTACATGAGTGGCTAAGAGAACGCACTCACCCTCCAGCGGCTGCGGCTGACACTCGGTCCCTGGAAGCCTTGCTGACCCGTGGGGGATCAGTCCCTCATTGGCCAGGTCATTGAGATCTTTCTCAGTGATGGTCGAGCGGATCCAATCCCCTTGGACCCAACCCTTTGGCAGGCAGGACCTTTACGATGATCCGCCCCGACTGGACGGTCTCCCCTTCGCTTTCCCCGTCGCCGTCGCCTTCTTCGCGCGCTCTAGGGCCGCCGTCTTCTCCTTCACCATTGTCGTCGGCGAAGCGTGCGAGGAGCGGATAGGCGGAGGCGAGAGCAGGCGCAGTGGGCGGAGTCAAAGAGGGAGGAGAGAAGAATGGGAAGGCACTGTTCAAAAAATCCTCCCCCGGCGCTTTATATAAGGACGCTTCCGAGTGGCTGACGAGTGGGTCCGGGCGATCCTGTCACATCCTGAAACAGTCGCGCACGCACGATACGTGGCAAAAAAGGCGGCACGGAAATCGAGGCGTCCACGCCTTATCCCATCCGATTGCCGCGGTCCGCCCCGCTTCGCGCGCTTCCCAAATTTCGGATCCCGCAGAATCCGCTAAACAGCAAATCAATCTGCCAGACGATATCTTTCCTGCGATCCGTCGCTCGGAAGTTCACCAAAGTTCAAAAAGTTCAGTCGACAGAAGACAAGAATGGATCAAGGCGACTGAAGTAAAAGTTGACGCCAACGCCGAAAGAAAAATCGCCGATCCAAGATACGACATAATCAAAGCACAGGAAATGAGTCGGAGAAAATCATCAAGTCCTTCCTCACTCGAACCTCGATCCATTCGGGGGCTAATGATGATGTTATGTACCTAGGGTAGGGTCATGGACCTACCTAGGATACCATACCCAAGGACATCCTTAGACGAAGCTACCTTCCAGTCGACCAAGAGAGACTCCACTCGACCGGCTAGAAGACACTCGACGAACCTAAAGACACTCGACCATGAAGACTCACTCGACCATCAGGAGTTCAGGATCTACTCTGTATCCAAACGGTCTGTAATTAAGTAGTCTTAATGGTCATGATGACACTTTATGTAGGGCGTTACCAGTAACGCCCGGCCTTAATGTACTTTAATCCTCTGCTACGTGGGTTGGATGGGGTCCTGGCGTCCTCTATATAAGCCACCCCCCTCCACTGGTAGAAGGGTTCGCACCCCTGTAACTCATATCCACATAAACCAGTCGACCGCCTCCGGGCTCCGAGACGTAGGGCTATTACTTCCTCAGAGAAGGGCCTGAACTCGTTAAACACTCGTGTGTACAACTACTCCATAGCTAGGATCTTGCCTCTCCATACCTACCCCCCATTCTACTGTCAGACTTAGAACCACGACAGGAGGCGCTTCACGTCGTTTCCATCTTGATGGCGTTGTCTTCATCCCCCGGTTCATCGCGATGGCCTGGGTGTACTCTGGGGTGTTCTCTTCTTGGTGATGTCCTTTGACTACGCCGATGATACATAGGTGCCGTGGCGCAGTCTTGGCCTGGCGTGACCTTTTGACTGTACCCCATGACACTGGTGGTGTCGCGGTGTTGTGCAGTCTGTACCCCATGACATGGTGTTGTCGCGGCGTTGTGCATTTTGTGCCCCATGACACATGTGGTGTCGCGGCGTTGTGCAGTCTGTACCCCATGGCATCGGTGGTGTCACGGTGTTGTGCGGTCTTGGTTGTCCGGCGCCTTTCGATTGCGTCGATGGTATAGTGTCTTGGTATGGTCTCGGCTGACTGTTGCAGTCGAGTGCTCGAGGGTGCCCCCCCCTTCACCATGTGTTTTTTCACTTTATCTCTCTTCTTGTGCCCCCCTGTTCTTCTGGTTCACTTGAACCCTATCTTGTATTAGGCTGCAAAGTCTAAAGGCAAAAATGAATACAATTCAGGTGGAGGGCTTTGCCCTCCCCAGGTGACCTTCAAAAAAAATTTGATGCGGAGGAATCCTATAGATTCCGATGAGTTCTCGAGTGGTTGATCAGTCTCTCACTGTATCATGGCAGTCAGTTTTCGGCTTTGTCTACTGAGGTGCTCATCCGGAATAACCAGGGCACAATCGCAGTAGTTCTCCTTTGGCCGCCTTAGCCGATAGAATGGAATGTAAGGCAGCAAACCCAGGAGCCTGGCTAACCCAACATTTGACCAAAGACATGATTCGGAGCTGACGCATATAAGGCCAAACTCGCGACGCCGAACACTCCCGAAGGTATTCGTACTTTATAACATATACTGGGCTGAATAACGCCCTTGACCCTGTAATTCCAGGTACGTGCATTGATCTGTCGTGGCGAAAAGCCTATAACGCTAGTGTCCCTTATGGGTGTATGAAATACCCGTGGGATGTCAAGCAACAAGATACAATCAACAAGGTTTACACAGGGCCTTAATCCAAAGAGAAACCTTTGGGCGGGGCCCTGCTGCACGTCTGTGCCTTTGCCTTTGTTGTGCCGTATCCTAGAAGGGTGTGGCACGAGTAGTGTCTGTAAAAACAAAAACTCATAAAGAGGAGTAAGCGTGCGGGAATTTGGTTATTCTCAATGGGTATTAGAAATATGAGATATTTGCCTATTGATAAGCAAGCCAAAATGTGGGCTTTATTATGTGTTGACAGCCCCTGGTACCATTTATGGGGATATATGTTTAGCACCCAGTCGGGGTTTATCCGGGCTGTTGTTGATGGTGGAGCAACGGACTCGTCTAGCCGTGTCTGTGGTCTGAACGACCGATCATGCGTTCTAGCGGGAGAGGCCGCCTAGAGTCCGGCAGCAAGAGCTGCCACATACTGCTCTATGTTTCCACTAACCATTATGACGCCACACGGACCGGGCATCTTAAGTTTACGGCAGGCGTAGTTCGGTATTGTGTTAAAGCAAGCGAAGGCCATTCTTCTGAGTAATGCATGAGAATCGCTGCTGAAGGGAGCGATGTTGAAGAGAAGTTCCTTGCTTCTGAAGTTGTCGGGAGAACCGAATGTCACTTCTAATATGAGTGAGCCCCAGCAGTGGGCTTCGACGCCTGGAATCACTCCATTGAAGGTGGCGCTATTTTGGATTATTCTGGATGGGTCTATCCCCATCTTGCGGATGGTGTCTTGATATATCAAATTAAGACTATTGCATCGTCCATTACGACTCGAGTGAGATGGTATCCATCAATTATTGGGTCAAGCACCAAGGCAGCCGATCTTCCATGCTGGATACTGGCCGGGTAGTCCTTGTGATCAAAAGTGATCGGGCAGGCCGCCCAGGGATTGAATTTGGGGGCGACGAACTCTAAGTGAGTTGCGTGTACCATATTTACCATTTTGACTTCTGGTGGGAATTTTTTCTGGCACTGCGTGTTCGACTGGCGACGCTCATCCTCGTCTTCACTCTGTGTGTCCCTTCCCTTGTGTTCGGCATTTAATTTGTCGTCCTGCTTGAAGACCGAACATTCTCTGTGGGTATGATTTGCAGGTTTTTCGGAAGTGCCATGGATTTGGCACAATCTGTCCAGGACTTTATTCAGGCCGGACGGTCCCTCTTTGCTGCCTTAGAATGGCTTCTTTCTTTGACCGGGTCGAGAGCCCCTGAATCCAGCGTTGACCGCCATGTTGTCCGGACTATCGACATTTCGACGTTTGTGCTTAGTGCGTCGTGGCTTCCCGTTGCCATCTCAAATTTTAGATGTGCCTGGGTCACTGGTGCCTCTACGGGCCAACCAGTTGTCTTCGCGCGCACAAAAGCGGGTCATGAGGCTTGTTAAGGCTGCCATCGTCCTTGGCTTTTCTTGGCCGAGGTGTATGGCGAGCCACTCGTTTCGGATGCGGTGTTTGAAGGCCGCTAAGGCTTCGGCATCCGGACAGTCGACAATTTGATTTTTCTTAGTGAGGAATCTGTTCCAAAGCTTGCGGGCTGACTCTCTGGGCTGCTGTATTATTTGACTTAAATCGTCTGCGTCCAGAGGTCGGACATAAGTTCCTTGAAAGTTGGCCCTGAAAGCATCCTCAAGTTCCTCCCAACTTCCGATTGAGTTTTCGGGGAGGCTCTTCAGCCAGTGTCGAGCTAGTCCTTTCAACTTGAGGGGAAGGTATTTGATGGCGTGGAGGTCATCCCCACGAGCCATGTGTATGTGAAGGATAAAATCTTTAATCCAGACCCCAGGGTCTATCGTTCCGTCGTATGCCTCTATATTCACGGGTTTGAATCCTTGTGGAAATTCATTATCCAGCACCTCATCGGTGAAGCACAGGGGGTGCGCAGCCCCTTTGTATCTGGCCGTGTTGCAGCATGCTGTCGGCTGTTGTTGCGCCCGGCCGGTGTTGATTCCGGACTGGTATTCGATTAGTATGATCATTGAGGTGACCATAATCCCGCGTCGGAGCATGTCCTCTGGACCCGTAGATGGACCTGGCCGCACTAGCCTTTTTGTCCAGGAGCTCACGTAAATCGTGTGCGATATCAGTGGATGCTCTATCACGGCCATGAGGTGGCTGGTCCGGTCGAGTGGTCGTATTATTCTTTGGTGGAATGGGCGCTGCGGCCTCGTCATCGAATTTGGGTAGCAGTTTGCGCTTTGGGTAGCTCTTTGTGTGGTGATCATTGCCACATTTTCCCTCAGTGTCTAGCACCTTGTTCCATCTTCAGTTGAGTGTATCCTGCGCGGCTTTAAGCCTTTGCTTCTGCTTCTTCAGGCTCCTTGCCATGGCCAGAAGCTTTCTGCGGAGGTTATCTTGCTTCACACATTTTTACGGGATGATGAATGCATCGTTGACCGGACTGTCCTCCCCTCCGTGGGTAGTTTGATGATTTCGGCCCTCGGGGTCACTGTGATTGGGCGTTTGTTCGGTGTGGCCTGGCTCGTCTTGCTCTGTTGCTGGGTTCGAGTTGTCGCCTTTGGAGTCAACCAGAGTGTCATTCTTCCTCGCACTGTTATTGCTATTTTTACTGTCAATGGACTTAGAGCGGCGTCTGCGCCGTCGTTTTTGTTTTTGTCCGGGTGTTTTATCCTCCGTCGTGTCCTTCTTGTCACCGGTGTCTTCCTTGGGCGTGTCCACCATGTAGATGTCATATGATGAAGTGGCTGTCCAGCATCCCGTGGGCAGTGGTTCCAGATCGTCCCCTGCATCGACATCTATACCGCCGATGTCATCGGAGTCGAAATCAAGCGTGTCTGTTAGGTCATCGACAGTGGCTATGAAGTGGGTGGTGGGTGGGAGGCGATTTTCTTCGTCATCCGTGCCACACTTAGGCCGGATATAGTTCGTCTAGGAGTCTCCTGACAGAGAGTTAGACTCTAACGAATTTAGCACATCACCAAAGGGGGAGTGCTGGAAGATATCCGCGGAGGTGAATTCCATGACTGGAGCCCAATCAGATTCGATGGGCATGGATGCACGTGGTCCGGGACCTACGACCGAGAACAAGTCCGGGGGTCCAGAGACACAGATTTCCTTAGAAGTGGAGTCTGTGTTCGGCTTCAACACCGATAGGTGTGCGGCCTCCATGGCAGGGTCCATCCACCCGTCCTTGGATGGCACGATCTGCTCTGGATCAAAGTCCGGAGCCATGGCAGTGGCGGTATGCCGAATACTGTCCAATGGCAGATCTAAGTCATGCGCGTGGCTATCGTTCGGCGCTCCTGTCATGAGCTCGAATCCGTTGAATATCAAGTCTCGCGGATGTCAGCAATATAGTTTAGGTTCCCGAACCTGACCTGACAGCCAGGGGCGTAGCTGTCGATCTACTCTAGATGGCCAAGCGAGTTGGCCCGCAGTGCGAAGCCGCCGAACATCAAAATCTGACCGGGGAGAAAAGTCTCACCCTGAACAGAGTTGTTGAAGGTTGGACAAGACATAGAGCCTTAGAGGGACGACACAGAGGAACTCTCAATGAAAGCACCAATGTCGGTGTCAAAACCGGCGGATCTCGGGTTGGGGGTCCCGAACTGAGCGTCTAAGGCTAATGGTAACAGGAGACTGGGGACACGATGTTTACCCAGGTTCGAGCCCTCTTGATGGAGGTAATACCCTACTTCCTGCTTGATTGATCTTGATGATATGAGTATTACAAGAGTTGATCTAACACGAGATCAGAGAGGCTAAACCCTAGAAGCTAGCCTATGCTATGATTGTTGTTGTGTCCTACAGACTAAACCCTCCGGTTTATATAGACACCGGAAGGTGCTAGGGTTACATAGAGTAGGGAGAAGGAGATCTACATCCGAATCGCCATGCTTGCCTTCCACGACGAGGAGAGTCCCATCTGGACACGGGACGAAGTCTTCAATATTGTATCTTCATAGTCCAACAGTCCGGCCAAAGTATATAGTTCGGCTGTCCGGGTACCCCCTTATCCAGGACTCCCTCACTCAGAATCTAGTTTATACAAGGGTAATGATTGCATAGTTTTGCTTGTTGTAGTATGTTTGTATGAATCTCTCTGCTGTTCATTATGCTCCCTAAGACTTTAATTGACCTAAAGAATGGGCAACTGCTTGCTTACTTATGTGCAACATGTTGTCTAAATTTGTAACTTGTCTGTGTTTTGGATTGGGCACCAACATCATGCTCCTCTAGTGAGCTAAGAGAGATTTCTGTATGCAGGCTGCACAGACTACCTTTTTTATAATTTTTAAAATAGCACCTGCTTATGCTTCATGATGTGTAACATTATTGTTAGTCCTGTTTTGCCATGTACAAAATAGTTTGTCTTGCTGGCTTCACTATTGTAACTATATTTTTTCCCTAGTCATGTGTGCTTGCAGAAACATTTTAGGATGAAGTGAAATAAACACAAAGATCTGCGAGCAGTGCGGGATTGCTGTTACCGAATGATTATGGATTGGAATTGGAATGTGCTGATGTTCTTGAGCATCAACTGGAGGTGGCAAGACAATGTGTACATGATTCTCAACGTACAATCAACAAGTTAAGACTGGACATGCAGGTATTAGATGATGGAGTCAAAAACATGAAACAAGACACTAAGGTAACCACGAAGGAGTTGGAGATTTTGCAGACTGAAATTTGTGCTATCAGAATCCGGCCAATCCTATTTTCTGAGAAGATTATTGTTCAAATGGTAAGTTCCGTTGATGCGTGTCCATGATGTATGAGCTTTATTTGTCCTATGTATGTAATTTGCTATTTGTGTAAGCTTTATTATCACTGGTACCAAACTATAATGCCCAGTGGGTATAATTGGCTAAAATTTCTTTATTGTATAGTGTAGGATTATTCTATGTTTCTATGTCGTCTTTTTATTGTATAGTGTATGTTTTTAGAGGCGATAGTATAGACTAGGATATTTCTTGAATATGCTATATCATTGAAACGGGGGTCAACACACCCGAACATTTCCTGGACGACATACAAACGAACGAACAGTTGTACTCAAAGCGGGCCTTAATTGGGATGGTCAAAATAATATTAAGTGGATCCCAAATGATGTGGCCCACCGTAAAAACGACTCTTAGCAGGCCGTCAACATGCCTAAAGCTCGGTAGGGTCGTATAAATGGAATGGCCCGTCGGCCTTTAGCAGGCCGAAATAAATGTCAATTGTGTCTCGACCCTTTTACTTTATGGGCCAATAAGAGGCCGAAAGTGTTATGGGCCAGAGGAGGCCCAATTTGCAAACTAGGCTTTTAACAGGCCGAAAGTCGCGTTGGGCTGAAATGACGCCCTGCGGAACGTGGGCCCCTTATGGACCTTTGCGCTGCGGAACATGGGTCCCTAATGGACCTAAAGTCAAATGCCCAACTGTTTTATGGGATGTTATTAGGCCGAGGGACAAAATGGGCTAAGAGTTGGCCCATTTACCGAATGGGCCGAGGACAGGCCTAAAGTCACAGCAGGCTAGAATTGGCCCAACTGTAGAATGGGCCGAGAAACGGGTGAATGACATTTTGGGCCGTTAACGGGCTGGAACTGACGATGGGCTGCTAATAGGCAGAAAGAAGCTTAGGCCGCAATTGGGCCCAAAAACATAGCGGGCCGTTAACGGGCTTAAGCTGACGATGGGCTGGAAATTGTAGAATCTAGAATGGGCCTTTGATGGGCCGATTCTGTGTAACTTGTATGGGCCGTCCTTGTAAATGGGCCTGACTCAAGTAGGTCGCTAATGGGCCGACCCGCTTATTTTGACAGGCTCGGCCTTTTCGCCGGAATGGGCCTCTCTTGGGTCGTGCCATGTGTCGATGTATCATAGGCGGCTCCTGTCCAATGATGGATGACATCTGTCCCAACTGTGAGGCAACACGTGTTTCCTCTGGCCAATGAGAATTTTACACGTGTAAAATCCCCATTGGTCGTGGCTGTTAGCGGGTTATCAGATCCAAAACCGGACCCGATAGCTTAAAAGCGTTCCGTTACGGTGGATGCCATGTGTCGGTCACTTCTATGACGCGCGATTTATCGTCATGGAAGTGGACACTTCCGTGATGATAATTTTGGTAATGTCGTGGAACACTTATACAACAGCACAGGTATGCCTATCTTGATTCTGTCATAAAATCGTCATGGATGTAAATGCATGACAAAAAATGTGACCTACTGTGACAAACACGTATCATCACGGAAGTGTACTTTTTTGTAGTGCACAACTATGCATGAGAAGAAATTTGCTTATGTGGAGCGTAATAAAAATTCTATGCTTATGAATCATGAAAAGAGTGCTTTATGTGATAGTTATATTGTTGAATTCATTCATGATGCTACTGCAAATTATTATGAGGGAGTAATATATGCTTGTAGGAATTGCAATAATATCAAGTTTCCTCTCTATGTGTTGAAAATCTTGAAGTTATGCTTGGTTTGCTTTCCTATGCTAGTTGATTCTTGTTCCCATAAGTTGTTTGCTCACAAAATAACTATGCATAGGAAGTGGGTTAGACTTAAATGTGTTATTCATATGCTTTTTGATGCTCCTACTATGCTTCAATTCTTATCTTTTATATGAGCATCATTGAAATCATCATGCCTAGCTAAAAGGCATTAAAGAAAAGCGCTTGTTGGGAGACAACCCAATATCTACCCCTAATGTTTTTGTGTGTTCACATGATTAAGCTACTGTATTAATCATTTTTTATAGCTTTGGTTTCAATAAAGTGCCAAGTAAGACCTTTAGGATAACTTAAAGTGATAGTTGTGTTGATCCTCCTGAAAATCCGAAACTTTTGCGCCCAGAAAATTAGTTTTAATATTTCACAGAAATGCGATTTTGATCTGATTCTTTTTGCTATGGATTGGTACTCAAATGTTGAAGGTTTTCCTAATTTCTATGAATTTGTGGAGTTACAGAAGTATTCGAGAGTTACAGATTACTACAGACTGTTCTGTTTCTGACAGATTCTGTTTTCTATGTGTTGTTTGCTTATTTTGATGAATCTATGAGTAGTGTCGGAGGGTATGAACCATGGAGAAGTTGGAATGAATTAGATATTATACCATTATGAATTTAGAATGAGTTCACAACAGTGCCAAAAGTGGTGATTTATTTTCTTATACTAACGGAGCTTACGAGTTTTCTATTGATGGGAAAACCACTTTGAGTTTGGTGAAGGACTCTAGGCCGGCTCCCGACCCCGCTCCCCGCCCCTAGGGTTCCTCCGCTGCCGCCGACGGCTCCCCCACGCAGAGCCACCGCCGCGGCGGTCGGAGCCCGCCGGAGCCGCCAGCCCCTTCCCCCTCCCGTTCCCCTCCTCCTTCCCCCCACCCCCTCCACTCCCCCGTACCCCTGTGCCGCCTACCCGAGCGAGGCGGCCGGGGACCCTTCCTCTGCGCTCCTCCAGCCGTCCCCCGCACCCCTCCCTCCTCCCGCCGATGTCAGCATGCGCCGCCGATCCTGGGACGTGTGGTGCTGGCGGCGGTGGGCATGCCCTTCACCACGCGCGGCCTTCCCCTGCTCGGGCGGTGATGGCCGGCGGCTGTGTGCCTCGGCCAGTGGTTGTCCGGCGTCCTAGTGCGGAGGCCAGTGGTGCTCGCCGTGGTTGTGCTGCCTCTTGGCGAAGGGGCGGTCCGGTGGTGCTGGCCGGCCGGTGGCACGTCCCCGTCCCAGATCTGGGTCCGTAGGGTTCCTTCTGGGTCCTTGCGGGTCGGCTCCGGCACTACCGCGACGCTCTCTATATGGGGAGCCAGGGGAGCGGCTTGGATTGAGACAGCAACGCCGACAGCGTACCAGCTGCTGCGCGGAAGCGGGAGCTGTCTGGGCCATCGAGGGTCG
Organism: Triticum aestivum; assembly: GCF_018294505.1. Taxonomy (NCBI): domain Eukaryota; kingdom Viridiplantae; phylum Streptophyta; class Magnoliopsida; order Poales; family Poaceae; genus Triticum; species Triticum aestivum. Next base: position 831,410,434 of record NC_057801.1, on the reverse strand, counting down.
GACGGGCCTGTGGGGCCACGTGCCTGGTAGGCTCCTGCTACGGCGTCCGGTCAGCTACCGTCGTGGACGGTGGAGGTGGGGCCCTCTCGTATGCCAATGGTGATGCTGCCCTAGTCCCAGTTCCTCTTCTTTGTTGTGGAGACCATCTTTGTGATGTTGTGGTGAGGTAGCGTATGAAGCTTCGTGTCCGTGTTGGCTCAGGGCGATGGTCGGTTTGGTGGCGAGCTCCGAAGTGCCTGAGGTAGAGGCTGAGATAGGGAGAAATCCCTGTTGGCTTGGCCGACACCGACGCGGTGGCGCCTGAGGTTGCCGTCGGACCTTCCTGGAGGGCGTCGGGGCTACCCTTCCTCTCTCCTCGACGCGTACCGGGGGAAACCCTGTGCAGCAGCGTCGTCATCGTCGCGTCCCTTCTTGGAGGTGTTGATTGGTACCGGTGCTTCAGTGTCTCGGAGCTTGGTGGGCGATCTTCGGAGGACGCAGCGGTCACACGGCTTCGTCATTTTTGTCGATCTGCCATTATCTACATTTGTTTCTTTTCTTTTTTCTCTTTCATTTCTTTTGGGCGTGTTTCTGCTGCTTCCGCCCCAGCCCCTATAATTGGTTGTATCGGATGGTTGCTTTGTAATACAAAGCGGGGGGGGGGGACCCTTTTTCGTAGTTTTTTGTTGAGTTTTGTGTTGTGAAGTTTTCAAGTTTTGGGTAAAGATTCGATGGACTATGTAATAAGGAGTGGCAAGAGCCTAAGGTTGAGGATGCCCATGGCACCGCAAGGTAATATTCAACGACAACCAAGAGCCTAAGCTTGGGGATGCCCCGGATGGCATACCCTCTTTCGTCTTCGTTCATCGGTAACTTTACTTGGAGCTATATTTTTATTCACCACATGATATGTGTTTTGCTTGGAGTGTAATTTTATTTTATTAGGTTTTGCTTGTTGTTTGAATAGTATACCAAGATTTGAAATTCTTAAATGTTAGAGAGTCTTCACATAGTTACATAATTATTCGACTACTCATTGATCTTCACTTATATCTTTTGGAGTAGTTTGTCGTTTGCTCTAGTTCTTCACTTATATCTTTTTAGAGCACGGCGGTGGTTTTATTTTGAAGAAATAGATGAACTCTCATGCTTAACTTATATTATTTTGAGAGTCTTAAACAACATGGTAATTTTCTTAGGTTATGAATTTAGTCCTAACATGATGGATATCCAAGAGGAATATAATAAAAAATTCATATAAGGTGCATTGAATACTATGAGAAGTTTGATTATTTATGATTGTTTTGAGATATGAAGATGGTGATATTAGAGTCATACTAGTGGAGAAGTTGTGAATTTGAGAGATACTTGTGTTAAAGTTTGTGATTCCCGTAGCATGCACGTATGGTGAACCGTTATGTGATGAAGTCGAAGTATGATATATTTATTGATTGTCTTCCTTATGAGTGGCGGTCGGGGACGAGCGACGGTCTTTTCCTACCAATCTATCCCCCTAGGAACATGCGGGTAGTACTTAGTTTCAATAACTAATAGATTTTTGCAGTAGGTATGTGAGTTCTTTATGACTAATGTTGATTCCATGCATTATACGCACTCTCACTCTTCCACCATTGCTAGCCTTTCTTGTGCTACGCAACTTTCTCCGATACCATACACCCACCATTACCTTCCTCAAAACAGCCACCATACCTACCTATTATGGTATTTACATAGCCATTCCGAGATATATTGCCATGCAACTTTCCACCGTTCCGTTTATTATGACACGCTCCATCATTGTCATATTGCTTTGCATGATCATGTAGTTGACATCGTATTTGTGGCAAAGCCACCGTTCATAATTCTTTCATACATGTCACTCTTGAATCATTGCACATCCCGGTACATCGGCGGAGGCATTCACATAGAGTCATATTTTGTTCTAAGTATTGAGTTGTAAGTAAATAAAAGTGTGATGATCTTCATTATTAGAGCATTGTCTCATGTGAGGAAAGGATGATGGAGACTATGATTCCCCCACAAGTCGGGATGAGACTCCGAAAAAAAGAGGCCATAAAAAAGCCAAATAAATAAATAAAAGAGAGAAGGGGCAATGCTACTATCATTTTACCACACTTGTGCTTGAAAGTAGCACCATGATCTTCATGATAGAGAGTTTCCTATGTTATCACTTTCATATACTAGTGGGAATTTTTCATTATAGAATTTGGCTTGTGTATTCCAACGATGGGCTTCCTCAAATGCCCTAGGGCTTCATGAGCAAACAAGTTGGATGCACACCCACTTAGTTTCTTTTTGATCTTTCATAAACCTATAGCTCTAGTGCATTCGTTGGATGGCAATCCCTACTCACTCACACTGATATGTACTGATGGGCATCTCCATAGCCCATTGATACGCCTAGTTGATGTGAGACTATCTCCTTTTTGTCTTGTCCACAACCACCATATTCTCTTCCACCTTAGTGCTATATCCATGGCCCACGCTCATGTATTATGTGAAGATTGAAAAAGTTTGAGAACATCAAAAGTATGAAACAATTGCTTGGCTTGTCATCGGGGTTGTGCATGATTTAATTATTTTGTGTGATGAAGATGGAGCATAGCCAGACTATATGATTTTGTCGGGCTAAGCTTTCTTTGGCCTTGTTATTTTGAGAAGACATAATTGCCTTCTTAGTATGCTTGAAATATTATTGTTTTTCTGTCAATATTAAACTTTTGTTCTGAATCTTATGGATCTGAATATTCTTGCCACAATAAAGAAGATTACATTGATAAATATGTTAGGTAGCATTCCACATCAAAAATTTTGTTTTTATCATTTACCTACTCGAGGACGAGCAGGAAGTAAGCTTGGGGATGCTTGATACGTCTTCAACGTATCTATAATTTTTTATTGTTCCATGCTATTATATTATTCATCTTGGATGTTTTATATGCATTTATATGCTATTTTATATGATTATTGGGACTAACCTATTAACCTAGAGACCAGTGTCAGTTTCTGTTTTTCCTTGTTTTTGAGTTATACAGAAAAGGAATACCAAACGGAGTGCAAGACCTACCAATTTACGGAGATTTTTTATGGACGAGAAGAAGCCCCCGAAGCAAAAGAGTTGGGCCAGAAGAGTCCCGATCCAACCACGAGGGTGGAGGGCGCACCCTACCCCCTTGGGATCCCCCCCAACCTTGTGGCTGACTCGGAGACCCCCCCCCCGACGTGAAACCGACGCCAAAAAATCCCATAAATACCCAAACTTCCAGAACAGAACCTAGATCGGGAGTTCCGCCGCCGCAAGCCTCTATAGACACCAAAAACCAATCGGGACCTTGTTCCGGCACCTTGCCGGAGGGGGAAATCATCACCGGTGGCCATCTTAATCATCCAGGTGCTCTACATGACGAGGAGGGAGTAGTTCACCCTCGGGGCTGAGGGTATGTACTGTACCGGTAGCTATGTCTTTGATCTCTCTCTCTCTCTCTCTCTCTCTCTCTCTCTCTCTCGTGTTCTTGATATGGCACGATCTTGATGTACCGCGAGCTTTGCTATTATAGTTGGACCTTATGATGTTTCTCCCCCTCTACCTTCTTGTAATGGATGGAGTTTTCCCTTTGAAGTTATCTTATCGGATTGAGTCCTTAAGGATTTGAGAACACTTGATGTATGTCTTGCATGTGCCTATTTGTGGTGACAATGGGATATTCACATGATCTACTTGATGTATGTTTTGGTGATCAACTTGCGGGTTCTATGACTTTGTGAACTTATGCATAGGGGTTGGCACACGTTTTCATCTTGACTCTCCAATAGAAACTTTGGGGCACTCATTGAAGTTCTTTCTGTTGGTTGATTAGATGAATCTGAGATTGTGTGATGCATATCGGATAATCAAACCCGTGGATACTTGAGGTGACATTGGAGTATCTAGGTGACATTAGGGTTTTGGTTGATGTGTGTCTTAAGGTGTTATTTTACTACGAACTCTAGGGATGTTTGTGACACATAGGAATATCCCAATGGATTGATCGGAAAGAATAACTTTGAGGTGTTTTTGTACCCTACAATAATCTCTTTGTTTGTTCTCCGCTATTAGTGACTTTGGAGTGACTCTTTGTTGCACGTTGAGGGAATGTTATATGATCTAATTATGTTATCATTGTTGAGAGAACTTGCACTAGCGAAAGTATGAACCCTAGGCCTTGTTTCTAAGCATTGCAATACTGTTTACTCTCACTTTTGTTACTTGCTACCTTGCTGTTTTTATATTTTCATATTACAAAAACCTATATATACCATCCATATTGCACTTGTATCACCATCTCTTCGCTGAACTAGTGCACCTATATAATTTACCATTGTATTAGGTATGTTGGGGACACAAGAGACTCTTTGTTATTTGGTTGTAGGGTTGTTTGAGAGAGACCATCTTCATCCTACGCCTCCCACGGATTGATAAACCTTAGGTCATCCACTTGAGGGAAATTTGCTACTGTCCTACAAACCTCTGCACTTGGAGGCCCATCAACGTCTACAAGAAGAAGGTTGCGTAGTAGACAGCAGGTACGAAAACATTGGCTAAGGGTAACAGTGTGGAGACGAAACACCCCTTTTGACTAGGAAGCTGAAGCCGATGACTGGAAACTTTCAGATTAATAAACGGCCACACAGGATTCAAAAGTAAAACATTACACAGACAATAAAGACGCATTATAAAGCGGAAGGTTTTGTGGCCATCTAATCTATCTATCTATCTATCTATTATATACTTAAGACAGACGACAAATAAGACACCACATTCATTCACATCTATTAAATTATCTCAACCACTAATTTTGGAGATTAAAGGCTAAGATTTAAAGATGTCAACGTTACATACAAATATTGTGTATATGCCTTTCTTTAGTACACAGGAAGCCTGTCACGTTTATGTGCTAGGCTGAAAAAGGGAAACGCACAGTCCGTATAGAACAAGGAGAACTATAAGAATCCTCAAAAAAAAAAGGAGAACTATAAGAATAAAAAAAGAGAACGTAGAAAGTCTGTCACATTCATGTCTTCTGTTGAAAAAGGTGTGAAGCATATATATTATTATATTGTTTTGGACATGCAAAATCTGTCACGTACACATGTTTTATAATGGAAAAGAGCAGTTATGTATGCGTATAGAAGAAGGACACCCATAAGTTTGCAATCCATCATCGCGTGTGGAGTACATCAAAAAAGGCCGGTTCTACCCGAAATCACTAATTAAGGAGTACTTCTTGCGGAGATCACTCCAACTTCTCCAGGTTGCGACAAGTGGAGCGCTGTCTGTGCGCCACTTGTCGCAACCTGGGAGTTTTCCCTTTTTTCGTAGATCCGTTTATTTAAAATGTTTTATCTCTTAAACCGTGCGTCTAAATCCCGAACCGCTTTCGCCATTGGATTCCTCGCGTCGAGATCTTCAGAACTAGGTCCCATGTTGATAGGTTTTGACGAACTTTTTTTCACGAAAAAAACCGGACGAAAAAACCCGACGAAAAACCAAACCGGAAACACGGGTTTTTTTCCATTTCCAAAAGAGGCACGCCCGTGCCTCTCGCGAAAGCACAACCGTGCCTCTAGCGGAAGCAAAACCGTGCCTCTCGCGAAAGAAAAAAACAGAAAACGTGTTTTTTCCCTTTCCGAAAAAGGCACGCCCGTGCCTCTCGCGAAAGAAAAAAACAGAAAACGTGTTTTTCCCTTTCCGAAAAAGGCACGCCCGTGCCTCTCGCGAAAGCACAACCGTGCCTCTAGCGGAAGCAAAATCGTGTCTCTCGCGAAAGAAAAAAAATAGAAAACGCGTTCTTTTTTCTTTTCGAAATAGGCACGCCTGTGCCTCTCGCGAAAGCACAATCGTGCCTCTGGAGGAAGCAAAACCGTGCCTCTCGCGAAAGAAAAAAAATAGAAAACGCGTGTTTTCCCTTTTCAAAAGAGGCACGTCCGTGCCTCTCACAAAAGCACAACCGTGCCTCTGGCGGAAGCAAAACCGTGCCTCTAGCGAAAGAAAAAAAAACAGAAAACGTGTTTTTTTCCTTTCCGAAAGAGGCACACCCGTGCCTCTCGCGAAATCACAACCGTGCCTCTCGCGAAAACAAAATCGTAACTTTCACGAAAAAAATGCTTTTTTTGCGCAAAAAAATATTTTTTTCAAATAAAAAATTTGATCGAAAAGTTAGGGAAGACCGGTAGAAAACCAAAACATCAAAAAACCGAAAAAAGAAATTTTTTAAAGCCAAAAACACGTGCGTAAAAATAAAAAAAAATCCGAAGGGAGTGCCCAGAGCGCGACATGTGGCGAATGGCTGTGAGCGCGCCAAGTGGCGCTGATCGTTGCAAGGCTCCCGAAGAAGCGCTCGTTAATTAGTTGCTCCCGATTGAACTTCTAGCAGGAGATTTCTAGGAGAAATAAATATCTAAGAAAAAAACAAATACCGAAAGCCAGCCACGCTACGGTTTTGTAGATTAATAAGCCAGCCATGCTAACGCTACTTGGGCTAGCTCAGATCGGATTCTAGAGTAGACGTATTTGCCCATTATTTTCTAATAAGTATCAGCCGAGCTTCATGACGCTCGCCTATTGTTATAAAACTGGATTGCATCAAAAGAAAGTTATAAAACTGGATGAACAGACAAGAAAAATAAGAACATGTTGAATGTGAATTTTTCTTAGAACAGTCAACATGACATTATGTATCAGCTATTTTGGGGAGTGAAGCATTTTGCCAATCTGATGAGCTAATTGGACTGTTATGATTAATCGAATCCCTGTATGGCTCACGGACTATAGTCAGAGCTCTCAAAGATTTAGTTCGGTGGGACTTCTGTCACTGTATAGAGATGCAAAACGGAGAGCAAATAATTTATTTGGTCATGTTTATGATTCAAATCATGCAAACTCGACTATTATTATTTTATTATTAAAATATGTGACAAATAAATCACCATGTTCCCTTAAAAAATCCACCATGTTAATCGACACAGAGTAAAATTATTGCATTGTTTTATTACTGTTGAGTCAACAATAAAGCTGAATGAACACTGTCAGAGCGCGCAAATAATTGCTTCAGTGATTTTTTCTACTGTCCTAGGGATACGAATCAGGTGGCACATAATTTAGTTGCACGTGTTTAGGATTCAGAAGTAGCTGACTGGAATGGAGATCCATCCAACTATATTTTACTACAATCCAAAAACTTAATTTACTAGACATTATTAGTGATGTAACTCTCATTTGAAGTTAATAAAGTACACCTATAGGGATTCCCAACGAAAGGTTGAGGAGCGACACATGGAGAAGCGGATGACAAGAAGCGGCACAAGAAAAGGAAAAGCGGAGAATACTGTCCTAGGGATACGAATCAGGTGGCACATAATTTAGTTGCACGTGTTTAGACTAGTCACAATGGGAGTAACTTAACTAGTAACATCACACATTTCAATACAAGATTGCTTATGTGGCAGCTAATTAATGAGGAGAGAGGGGTTTGTGGTAACTTAGATAGTTACTGTAACATCACACATTTCAAGGCATAATGAGTCTATATCTTAATAAATGAACTCTTTCATGATACCACTCATATGTTAGTACCCACTATGGAGGTAGTAATATAGACTAGTAACATCGACAAGTTACTACTCTATGTTACTCCCCACTGTGAGCAGTCTTATGATTCAGAAGTAGCGAACAGGAATTGCGATCCATCCAACTATATTTTACTACAATCCAAAAACTTAATTTACTAGACATTATTAATGATATAACTCTCATTTGAAGTTAATGAAGTACACCTATAGGACACTAGTAGAAAACAGGGCTTTCGTCCAGGCCTGTTTAGCCCATTAGTCCCGGTTCAATCCACTAGCCCATTAGCCCATTAGCCCACTGTGAGCATTTATCCCGGTTCGTGCGGCTAAGGCATTAGTCCCGGTTCACCTGTGCCCTTTAGTCCCGGTTTGTGCCTCAAACCGGGACTAAAGGATGCGATGCCCATTAGTCCCGGTTCATGCCTCAAACCGGGACTAAAGAGTAGACCTTTAGTCCCGGTTTGAGGCACGAACCGGGACTAATGGGGTTGAGACCTTTAGTCCCGGTTCGTGCCACGAACCGGTACTAAAGGTCCCATTTTCAAACTCTACCCCCCCGGATCGCCTTTTCAATTTTAAAAAAAATAAAAGAAAATGATGGAAATGTCAAAAAAATAAAAGAAAATAAGTTTCCCATGTGATATGTGGTCTAGTTGTTGGGGAAATTTGCAAATTTGAATTTCGACTTTATTTGCAAAATCTCTCTGGAATTTGTAAATATGGGCATAACTTTTGCATACTAACTCGGATGAAAAAGTTTTTTATATGAAAAATCATCTACTCGAAAAGTTACATCCAAATTTAACGGGGAAACTCTGTTAACATTTTCAAAATCCTCAAAAACCTAACAGAAAAAAAGTTACGGGGCTTTTAATATCTAGAGTGGAAAAAATCGGAAAAATGACAAACTGTGGTCAAACCATGGTCAAACCATGGTCAAACTAATTATTCTAGAATATTAGTGTTAATAACTAATTTGTTCAGTTATTTTGAATTTTGGTCAAATCTGGTCAAACTGTAGTCAAACTGTGGTCAAACTATGGTCAAACCCTGGTCAAACTAATTATTCAAAATAACTATTGTTTTCTAAATAATTATTGTTTTTGAAAACAATAGTTTGAAACTCAAACAGTGAAATGTGTCAATTCATGCTCAAGCAAAATTCCTGAGGGTTAATAGGATTAACATCTTACTATTGTCAGGAAAACAACAAGTGCAGACTTGGAAACGAGGGAGAATAGAACCCGGAAGTTAAGCGTGCTCAGGCTGGGTGAGTGGGAGGATGGGTGACCGTTCGGGAAGTTAGGTGATTTGGAATGATGAGGGTGATTAGAGAAGAGGATAAATTGAGCAGTGATGAGGGGTGCTGATTAGAGATTCACTAATGAGGGGTTAAAATAATTCAGAAATTTGAAAATAAAAAATTTCAAAAAAAATTTCAAAAAAAATTGCAAAAAAAATCATAAAATTTCCATTAGTCCCGGTTGGTGTTACAAACCGGGACTAAAGGTGGATTATTAAAGGCTCCACGTGGCCGCGGCCTTTAGTCCCGGTTCTGGATTGAACCGGGACTAAAGGGGGGAGGCATTAGTACCGACCCTTTAGTCCCGGTTCACCAACCGGGACTAAAGGCCCTTACCAACCGGGACAATAGGCCCTTTTTCTACTAGTGGGAATTCCCAACGAAAGGTTGAGGAGCGACACACAGAGAAGCGGATGACAAGAAGCCAGACAAGAAAAGGAAAAGCGGAGAATGACAACTATAATGTCAGAAATAATTCTCTATTAACAAATTTTACAAGAAAATATAACTATAACTAATATTGATGTCCTAAAAATGATTAATAGGAGGAAACCAACATCCATCCAGTTTGGTACATCCCCAAACCGCCGAACCAAATACGTAAATATTTACAAGCATCACGTCTCACGTATGTGTGTAGTTGAAGCACCATCTGCAATATGAATTATTGCGGGACCAGATAATAATAGTGTAGATTCATCAGATTCTGCATGTCTAATTTTACAAACTATATATATTATCTCTTGCCAGATAAATAAAAGTGCAATCATGTTTTATATATGGAATTTAAAATAAGACAAAATGCTAGGAATTTGGTTTTAGAACTAACTCCATCTAACACTCATAAATAGCGAAATTCTGATTCAGTTATATTTTGGAAATTCATATGGCATAGATAAATAGTACAACCATATTTATATAGTACAAATTTGGAATACTATTTTTTTTGTGTGGTGGACATGTGATTTTATTTCCATGCAAACTTGATATGAGGTTCTAGATAGAATATACTAAAAAGTTCCACAAGAAGGTTAAGCAAAGGAGACACTTTAACTAAAGAAACAAGAAGAAATAAACAGTACAAAATGGGAAAAATTATTTCCATTTGAAAATTAGTGAAAAACCATAACCTTGGCTATCATTTTGGACATTGGAAGGCAAGGTGAAGAGGAGTTCAGAGATCAGTATGGGTCACAACATGTTCTTCAACACAAAGTTGGAAAGCCCCAACGACATCCCCAACAAGCCATACTACTCCTGAGACGGTGGACATGAGAGCTAGCATCACCATAGACAAAAATCCTATCAAGCACAGGATATAGAAGAGGTAGCTAGGGGGGCCTAGAAGTGTGACTATCATTATATGTTGAAAATATGCCCTAGAGACAATAATATTTGTATATTATTTATTTTTAATATTATAATTAAATTTCATGTTCTATGCTATAACTGCGATGGTTCACGAATACGTGAATCGGAGGAAAACGCATGGGCACGTGTAGATTTAATTATACGTGAGACCTTGCTGGCTAAGCCCTCGATCACCTGATTCGACGGATGCTGCATGAGATGTTCCAGTGAGTAAGGTCTAAGACTCAACGAGGTTATCGCCGACAGGGCGGACAGGGGTGTCTTCAACATTTGGTCCTGTGCCATCATGGGCTTTGACAGTTGCACCATCAAGATGTGTGGTCTCATCATCAGCTGGACCGCTGCCCATGTCTACATCCACGGTACCACTGTCTGAAGCAACAAAAGGATCTTTAGGGCGACGACGAACAACTCGATAGTCATCATCATCATCATTGGAGTCAGCGTCAGAATCAGAATCATCGCCTCTGTGATAATCGTCATCGCTGTTAGAATCTTCAGCCACATTCTTTCCAGCACTTTCTGTCCGCCTGCCTTGCGATGACCGCGTAGTCCTTAACATCGTACAGGCGGCAGAGGAGATAACGTTCAATCCAGCGTCTAGCTGACGAGATGCATGTGAATGGCCCTCATCATCTAAAGCGGTGAATGATTCCACAAGATTGCCTAGGATGCCAGCCATGGCAGACGTGAATCAAGCAACTATCTGAGTTGATTTGGCAAATTTCTGTTCAACATAAAAAAATGAAAAAAGAATGAAAATAACTAGTAAGTTATCACAAAAATGCAACAAAAGTTATCATCAATATCAAGTTATCACATGAATGCTACAATCATCATAATAAATGCAACCAAAAGTTATCATGATATCAAGTTATCACAGAAATGCTGCAAAATTATCAAGGAATTGCACTAATAATTATCACATGGTTGCATCATAATTATATTTTATATAGAGGATATGCCACAATGGAAATCATCCAGATTACTAACGAGTGACAAGTTGGCAACAAATCAGGGTAACCACAAATGGGTGCAAAAAATAATTTATCAGCCAATGAAAGAACATAAAATAGCAAAAAAAAGATCAAGAAACTAGGTTACATGCTCACCTCTTCACTGCAGCTTGGGGCAGTATGAACACGCATAAACTTGTCAAGACCTTCCACACCACCAAAGAGACAGAAATTCATGCCAAACTCAGGCTTCAACTGGAAAAAAATGTAGCCATCACAGATAAGTAACAACAAACAAACAATGAAAATAAAATGTAGTTGAAAAGCAGACTATGAACTGAAAAACATAGATATATAATACCGGTAGTTTTCCGAAAGAAACTTTGTCAGCCTGAACATCCTTGTTGAGGACAAGAGTTATGAGCTTCTTTGTCCATACATTGATGGGAAAAGGACCAACAGGCAGTTCGATGCCAAGTCCAGAAAGATCAATCGCATGAATGTACAACAGTTGATAAGAAAAACAGAAGCGCCATGGTAAACACTTACAAAAATCAGCCACAAAATGACAAAGAAAATGACAAATGACAAAAGAGAAGGTAAGAGGAAAGCATCGTCACTTACATTGTAGAAAAGAAGGCAACCCCTGGTAGGCTTGCGTTTCAACAGCGCCTTGTGCAGTTCATCAGCAATAAATTTGGACCAATTGAGATTCTTAACACCATTGATGTCACGCTGCAATATAAAAAACAGCACTGAAGTTCACCGAATGCACCACAAAAAATATGAAAGTTATCACACTGACATATATAAAAGTTATAAGGCACACAAGAAAGAAAATGACATATTCACAAAAAAACTTACCAGCACAGCATAACAACGGGGGCTAACTTTGTTGGAGGTGGTCGGGGCAATGACTGTATTCCCCGCAAGCAGAAGCCACATACGCTTGAAAGTGTCATCAGAATTTTCAGAACCCTTTATGAGATCAACAAGATCAGTCATTTTAGGGGCATATCCGAGCTCGCCAAACAACTCAAGCCCTAACTCAATATCAGTTTCAGATGGGAGGTTGTAAGGGACATCATTCCCTCCACGCGGCACACCCATAACACGATGCACGTATTCTTCATTGACTGGAAGCCTACCTCGGCCTGGTACGACCACCTCACGCGAATTGGGGTCGTAGAGATCAGCAAGCCACACACTGAGATTGTTGAATAGATGGTCACATTGGATATTCCGAAGGTTAGTTAAATCCATATCATCAATGGCACCCTTCCTGTCATCATTCATGTCCTTGCAAGCTAGAAGAAGCGAACTGGGTGAGGCTCTGTTCCGCGGAGGAGGGCGTTTCGCCTTTTCCGAAGGAACCTCATCGATTCCATCGCCATCTCCTTTACGCTTCCTCGGCATTGTCTCCCTGACACGTAGGAAAAATGAATACATTGTTTATAAAACCAGTGTTTGACAAAGCAATAATACAGCTGATAAAAGGAAACAAGCAAACTGCAAATTGGTCGCACATGCTAAAAAAAAGTAAAAAGGATAGCACAGGTATATAAAAAGCATGTGAGACTGATAATTAAGGCACAATGCAATTGGTAAGTTACAACCAAATTACCAATGATAATAAATAGCATTCACACATGCTCATTAATAACCCAACCAAAACAAAATGAATGAGAAATAAGCGTTGTGCTACATATAGTTAGTCTAGCAAAAACTTATGGTAACTACGGTAAGATGACAGAGGTAAGTGTAAAACCATCACCATGATAATTCAACCATAACAAGACAACAATGATAAATAACAGAGTTTAAAGCATCTGGTAATTTGAGTGAAATATAGTTGGTAAGTTCAATATAGACATCATGATAATTGAACGGAACAAAACATAACAAGCAAATCAAGCAATGTAAACAAGCTAATTGGAGCAGCACAAAAGCCTAATCAATGGACAAACCGCATCTAACAAAACCAACATAAAACAACATTATGTGAAAAAACATAGGGTTGCTTTTTAAATCCTCATCCACTGATGCACAACTTGAAATCCATAAACACCAAACATTATTGGATGTCCTAAACAACCACATCCACAACAGTAACACCAACAAAATCCCTATTAGAACCTACCACACTTACCACCACTAAGACCTATCCAGGCCCATGATTACCACAAAATTAAACCAGATGTCCGAACCATATTCAAACTGAACTTAGAAGGCGGCATAACCTAGCCTAATAGCAACAATGACCGCCAGAATCAAAGAGTCCGAGCACCAAAAATCAACGGCGAAGCATGGAGGCGGAGCAACAGGAAATACAGAGCGGGGCGGGTGGATGGGTGGGGGAATGGGGGATGCGCTACTCAACTTCGACTCAGAAATTAGAAGCCGGCCTTAATCTAACCTAATAGGAACAACAATCTACCAGATTCGACGGCTCCAACCTAAATCAATGGCGGACCAGAGCGGCGGAGCAAAAAGAGAAGGAAAACAGGGCGCGGGGAATGCGTTCCTCACCGTATCCACCAGTCGCCGTCCGCCGCGAACCGGAACGCGCCACCACCAGCAACCGTCGCGCACGAGGGGGAGGGGAGCGAGAGGAGATTCGAATGGAGAGGCCGGAATCAGAGGAAGAAGAAGTAGTGCGGGAGAACGCGAGAGGGGACGAGTGGGGATCGTGGCATTGGGCGATATGGGCGGTTCCAGTGGACCCACTAGTCAGCGACACACATCGATGGTAACGGCTACCGCCAACCGCGCTGCGCGCACCAGGAGCGACGCGGTCCGTTGGATCCGGATCGGACGGCTGTCGAGTCGTGCGGATTTGAAGCAAATGAACAGTCGACTGGTGGATAGATTAGTCGATTCGTGAATCTCATATGGTTGATTACTAACACTTTATGATTTTTGTGATGATATTAAACCATGTCATTATTCTGACAAAAAAGAGAGCACAATATACTCCATGATGTTAAAAGTCCACAAAACCAAAATTGCAGAACTTTAGTTTACACATGCTTTTATATAGATTCACCTTGTGAAGGGCCCTCCTAATTCGCCAGAAACTATGTGATTTGTAGACTTCAAGTATCAAAAGATCTCTTCGTATACAAAAGTATTTGATTATCTATGAAGGAAGATTAAATTATTGCCTTTGATCATCAGAGGTCTCTCCCCTCGATTTTGGCATCATGCACGCTTGAGTATTTCTTTTCAAGTGTGTTCTGTAATTACGCTCCCTAACCACCGGAGATCTCCAACAACCACCAATGAAATGTTGGTAGTACCCTATTATTAATCGTCATGTTTTTTATCGGCGATGCAATTCTCCGTGTGAACAATGTCTGCCATTATTAGAAAAAATTTAAACTTTGAAATTTCTAAACAAATCAATAAATTTTTAAACTTTGAAATTTCATTTTATTTCTAGAAGATGGGCTCAGTTGAACCCTCCTACAAAAAACCGCTCACGTTCGCGTACCTCTTTGTTTGGACAACAGTGTCAAGAAATTTGTTTATAGTATATGTCTTGATGAAGTAACTAATTAATTGCGTAGAGCTTAAAATATTTTTTTGAGGAAAAACCATCAGAGCTGCCAATATAGAGAGTTTAGACGACCACGCGATCCTTGAGCCAGTAAGTAGTCGAGGGTCCATCAGCCGTCGATGTTAATAGTATGCGTAGTCACATTGGATCACCTAGGACAATGCCTAATAACAATATCCGTGAAGCTACCATACAGGGCATACTCTTTTTCTACTGTAAAAATCAGTTAACTAATGAAGCGGTATAAAAAAAACTATATGGATAAATATGTGATTTTATTCAAAAGGCGAGAGAAACATCTACCGTGGCAATGTTTGATTATTTGCTTTCAATCTTGAACCTCAATTGCAAAACATGACGTGTAGATGTTTTCTTCTTATGATGAAGACGTGTAGATGTTTCCTACTGACACATGAATCCGGAATACTATAGGATATGTTGGAATCCGGAAGGTGGAAGAGCTCGTATGCTACACTGAGTATCATATCGTTTCCAGAAATCAATACTCCTTGCCGTTCACGTAGTAGTGCATAGCGATTTTTTTTTCTTTTAACACGAAACGTGCGTGAACAAACTAGGTGTGCATCTGTCGGTGCACACGTTAAATCCTTTTTATCATATTGATTAATCTCAGCCATTGAGACTTCATAACTTTATATAGATAAATCTTTGCCGTTCATTTTATATCGTTTTAATAATATAAAGATCCTTCATGCTTATATGAAATCAGTCTATGTTTGCACGAATTTCATCTGGTTGGTTAGAGTTGTGAAAATGTATGCCGCTGGCGTTTGATGTCGTCCTCCGCGGAAGGAAGCGGGAGGAAATTTACCAGCTGCCGTTGGAGATGCTCTTATGCTGGAAATAATAGAGTGACATCCAATCCATTTGAGTTAATTGCGTGTATGATTGTCCCTCTATAAAAAGTTAATTGCATGTTACATTGTACACGTGACTTGCAGGGTGGCTACAACTTCATACAGAAAGTTAAAAAGAAACAAGTCCATCCATAATCTTGTATTCTAGGTACTCTATGGGTTCCACTGTTAGTGTAGTAGCGAAACAAGTATATATTAAGTAAGTAATATATAATATAAAAATCTAAAGTTAAAGACAAAAATCAAACTCATGTCATCGCATTGCGAGCATCCGGCGCTAACCAGTCCAGCACATTTTTGTTGTAGACCATGCTAGAGATATATCTCCATGTCTACCCTTATACTCCATCTATTCCTAAATATTTGTCTTTTTCAGATTTCAAATGGACTACCACATATAGATGTATATGTAGACATATTTTAGAGTGTATATTCACTCATTTTGCTCCGTATGTAGTCACTTGTTGAAATCTCTAAAAAGACAAATATTTAGGAAAGGATGGAGTAGAAAACAGAGTTGGTAATGATGGTGTGCGTGCCATCCTGCAATATAGGTCGTCAGATTTATATCTAACAGATAGGAAGGAAACTATGACAATTTAGCAAAAATATACCCATACCCCTCTCCACGTTCGCAAATAAGGCATTCCCTTGTTCATCCTTTTCTCCCACAAGATAAACTACTCATACAAATGCATTTTGATGTTCCGTGCAACGCACAGGCATCTAGCTAGTTTCTTTTAAAATAGTTACTGCGATAATTGGGTTGAAGTGATATATTTTACGTCTGTCCCGAATGATTTCAGATTCACTAGTAGTAACAAAGAAAAGGTTGCCTTGTTAATTAACAAAAAACACGGTGAAAACTATCATATGAGGCCGGTAAAAACGAGGCACACCGGGTTCAGCGTCATCGTCACTACAGCTGTGCGCGCGAGAAGTCTACATTTCGAGGGGGCTACTGAGCGAGGCACAGAGCCACACTGTTTGTGAGAGAAACCAATTGACAGATTACAGTCAGATCGAGTTGTCACCCTTCCACTGTCATTGTTGGGGTGGGGGAGGGGGAGGGAGAGAAAGACGTATCGAGAGTGTGCATGGTAGGCACAGAGGCACAACTAGCGACTGTGTGTGTATGTGTGTGTGTTTGAAAGAGGAGTAGATAGATTACTATCAAGATCGAAGTGCAACCCTACTCCTTCGGTGTCGGGTAGTGTGTGTGTGTTTGAGAGAGAAGCCAGTCGATAAATTAGTATCAAGATCGAGGTGTCACCCTACTCCTTCGGTGTTGGGAAGTGTGTGTGTGTGTGTGGGCATGTCCGTGGGGGGCAGTGACACTTACATATCTCCACTCTTATAAAAAGCAGAGTTAGTGATGATGGTGTTCCTGCCATCCTGCAATATAGGCCAGCCGATTTATATCCGACGGATAGGAAGGAAAATATGGCAATTTTGCAAAAACATACCCACACCCCTCTCCACATTTGCAAATAAGGCATTCCCTTGTTCATCATTTTCTCTCACAAGATAAACTACTCATACAAATACATCTTGATGTTCCGTGCAACGCATGAGCATCTTGCTAGTAGGGAGAAGGAGTTTGTGTGACGCATATCTAGCTATATTAAGGGATAGGTAGATAGCATGTGTGCGAGGCATACTTAAGGCATCACGAAGATAAACAAACAGTGTGCATGCAAGTGCCAGAAAATATGAAGCGAGAAACAATGTGTACGCGCGCGCGCGTGTATGTATGTGTGTGTGTGTGTGTGTGAGAGAGAGAGAGAGAGCGAAATCTCAAAACAAAAGGTGCTCTGCTGGAATCCCATTGTATGTATTCATATGGTTCTGGAACTGGAGTTAACCTTAGGCATATGTGTGAGAGACATAATTATACTTTGAAACATTAGTGGCTGTGGATGGGCGGAATTAAAGGGGTGGGCATGTTCGACAGAGAGAGCGCGTGTGTTTCTGTGTGAGAGACTTGTAGGACGGGGTAGAAAGACGAATTCTAACCTTGACGGAGGGAGAGAAATACATGAAGTGCGCATGTGTGATTCTGATGCCCACAAGGAAATGAGATATGTATGCATGTGAGAGAGATTGTCACAATTCATTCACGTATCACTATCTAGCGATTGTGGATGTGCATCGCTTGAACATAAATCAATATGTACTTCTTATCATGGCCAAAGGTACAATGTCGATTCAACGCTATAAAGATTGGACACTCACCTATCACATTTTCTCTATCTAAATAAACCTTTTCAGTTGTGCATGCCAAAGTTACAGTGATATTTCTTCAAACAACCAATGTAGCTATCATGTGCATGCACCATTGTTACTCTTGCATTCAAATTCATTAGTCTTGGATGATTTAAGGTTTTATTATGAAGTAACATATGCAATATTCATACATGAATTCAACGGGTACACAATTTATGAAATGGAGGCTATGTAATCATATGAGGTAACACTTTTGAGTAGCGGACTACAATGTCCATTTCTTTTTATGTGCCTCTACACTAACACGTTAATGCATTATGTTTAAATTAAATAACTAATGACACTAAATTATCTATTTACACAAGAAATACATAGGCTGAGCGCTTGATCCCTTTTTTGTGAAGGCGCCTCTACACCCGTACGATTGGACGCGCCCGTGTGAATGTCCAAGCTATCGGCGCATCATCCCGAGTTATTGTCTTTTTTTTGGGGTGGACTTCACACCAGTTATTAACTGCTGACGCGTGCCCTGTGTACACAGTCTCTCTTGACCTTCCCACAAGCATGGTCTAAAGTTAGTTGAAACTGGATACGAACGATCCCGCGGGCGGCAAAATCTCCCGCCTCCTTCTAAAATTTCCGCCACCTAGTCTTTAGCATGCGAAATTCCCCTTTTGTCCTTGGTGCACGGACACCAATAGTTACAATACCTCCCTCATCTACATAATAGGTCGGGGCTTCTTTGGTAACTTCCGATTCCCCCCCACTACATGGCACACCCATTTCCTCTCCCCCTCCCGCAAAAATGACTAACTCCACAACACCAGAGCATCTTACATCACGTCGTCCGTACTTCATCGGCCTTTCTCTCCTCCCCTCTCGAAACCCTAGACTGCTCATCCACCGGCGTACCAGAGCCCATTGAGGGAGTCCTAGATAAGGGGGTATCCGGACAGCCGGACTATATGCTTTGGCCGGACTGTTGGACTATGAAGGTACAAGATTGAAGACTTCGTGCCGTGTCCGTATGGGACTCTCCTTGGCCTGGAAGGCAAGCTTGGCGATTCGGATGTAGATCTCCTTCTCTATAAACCGACACTCTGTAACCCTAGCCCCCTCCGGTGTCTATATAAACCGGAGGGTTTAGTCCGTAGGATATAACAACAATCATACCATAGGCTAGCTTCTAGGGTTTAGCCTCTCTGATCTCGTGGTAGGTCAACTCTTGTAATACTCATATCATCAAGATCAATCAAGCAGTAAGTAGGGTATTACCTCCATCGAGAGGGCCCGAACCTGGGTAAACATCGTGTCCACAGCCTCCTGTTACCATTAGCCTTAGACGCACAGTTCGGGACCCCCTACCCGAGATCCGCCGGTTTTGACACCGTCATTGGTGCTTTCATTGAGACACCTCTGTGTCGTCACGATAAGGCTTGATGGCTCGTCTCGTTGTCAAAAACAATATCACCTCCGGGGGAGTCCTGTCTCTAGGCCAAACTCTCCGGCTGGGCGG
Source organism: Triticum aestivum (assembly GCF_018294505.1). Classification (NCBI taxonomy): domain Eukaryota; kingdom Viridiplantae; phylum Streptophyta; class Magnoliopsida; order Poales; family Poaceae; genus Triticum; species Triticum aestivum. The sequence continues at coordinate 831,391,017 of NC_057801.1, read as the reverse complement.
CTTCGTTATGACCGCCCGATCGGCTGTCGCTCCGACAATGACTTCTCGGGTCATTAAAAATAGCCTCCACATTGGTTCGGAATTGGCCGAACAGATGGACCCAGTGGAGCTCTTTTCCCTCAGTGAGCTCTTGGATCGCATCGCTGCCCGGGGCGTCGCTATGGACTATGACCGGATCGGGCTTAAACCCGACCAAAGGGAGATTCACTCTCCGTCGGTCACCCATGAGATAGCGGTCGTGGAAGAGCATCATCCTAATTCTCCCTCTACTTTGAGGACGAACTATGTCCGGATTTCCGAGCTCTCCGAGCCGGACACCCACTCGTGGGAGGACATGACCCAGGCCCCGAACTCAGAATCGGGTGGCGGGCCGAAGAGATTGGGCATCGGCCCAGAACCCAAGCCGTTAAGCTCGGAAGCCTCTTTGCCCCTGGGTCCCAGATCGGGTCGGGATTCGTATTCAAATCCACCCACCCACCCAGAGTTATCCAATATTTCACATATCAGACAAGAGCCCCAAGAAACAGTACATCATTACTGGTCCAGATTCCTCCTTGTGATAAAGAGGGTCAAGGACTGTCGCGAGGCAGACGCAATCTCCCTATTTTACAAAAATTGCACTGACAAAGGGATTCTCAATGCTATAAGTCATCGTGACATAATACACTTCACTGACTTAGCTGCCATAGTGCAAAAGTACTGCGCGATGGAAAGCGCCTGGAAAACCCAAGCAAACTTCTGGGACAATCCTACTCTCACTAAACCCTTTGTCCGATCTAAAAGGCAAGCTCTCGTAAGTTACCCGATTCAATTACAAAAAAACCAAAGCCTGATACAAGGCGCGGAACAGTATTGGAAGAACGGCTCAGTGGACCGTGCAAAATTCACAGCACACCGAATACTACGCCAACTCATAGCCTTAGAGCATGTTGGATACTCTGGCAGGTAGCAAAGAGCGGCGAGGATATCCTCTTAAACCATATAGCAGAACAACAACCCGCCGGACAGAACAATACGGTACTTACAGTCTTCAAGACTCTCGCCTCAAATAATAGGCCCAAGCGAGCTCAGCGCAGCCTCGCAGAAGTTTAGCACATGGCAACAATAAACCCATGGAACGACATGGCTATAACCTATAATGCCAGTGACGAACCTCAGTTCCGAACAGTCCGAGCACCAGCCGCTTTGGTCCTTAGTCCAATCGTGGACAGCTTCAGGCTCACTATAGTGCTCATGGACGGCGGAAGCGGGCTAAACCTCATCTACGAGGAAACCCTTAACAAAATGGAAATTTATAGGAGCCGCATTCAGCAAAGCAGCACAACCTTCAGGGGAATCATCCCTAGTCAGGAGGCGCGATGCGCGGGAAAAATCACACTGGATGTGGCAGTCGACACGCCAGAGAATTACAGGTCCGAAGAAAGTACATTCCAAGTGGCCCCGTTCAGCAGTGGATACCACGCCCTTTTGGGGTGGGACGCATTCATGAGTTTCCAGGCTATACCCCATTACGGGTACATGAAGTTCAAAATGCCAGGGCCCAACGGAATCATCACTCTATCCAGCGATCTAGACGTCGCACTCTCGTGCCGAAAATAAAACCGCCGCCCTCACCCTAGAGGCATTATTAGAAGCCCTTGCGGCCGAAGAGCTGACAACGCTGCGAGCAACAGTGGACAGAGATGATGTGATACTCGACAAATGACCTAAATCCACCTCCTTCAAACCCACGAACGCGATAGTCAAATTCCAGGTCCACCCAATGGACCCTACAAAGAAAGCTTCCATTGGGACACACTTGAACCCCACAAAATACGCCGCACTGCGAGACTTCCTGTATGAGAATTGGGATATCTTTGCCTGGCACCCTTCAGACATGACGGGCATCCCACGCAGGCTGGCCGAACACAGGCTTAATATACTGAAAGGATACAAGCCAGTTAAGCAGACTCTTAGGCGCTTCTCAGAGCCTAAGCGGCAAGCCATGGGAGAGGAGGTAGCGAAGCTACACGAGGCTGGATTCATCAGAGACATCAAACATCCGGATTGGCTAGCAAACTTGGTAATGATACCAAAGAAGGACAAATTATGGCGCTTATGTGTCAATTTCAAGGACCTCAATAAAGCTTGCCCTAAGATCCCTTCCCCTCCCCCGCATTGATCAGATTATCGATGCCACCGCAGGACACGACTTATTGTGTTTCCTCAACGTATACTCCGGGTACCATGAAATAAAGATGGCAGAGTCCGACCAGGCCGCAACGGCCTTCACCACTCCGTACGGCCCCTTCTGTTTCAACACCATGCCCTTCAGGCTCAAAAACGCCGGTGTAACCTATCAACGCATGATTCAGACATTCCTGAAAAAACAAATCGGAAAGACAGCAGAGGCCTATGTAGACGACGTGGTCATCAAAACAAGACACGTTGATACTTTAATAGATGACTTGAGGCTTATGTTCGACAACCTCCGAACATATGACATCAAGCTCAACCCAGAGAAGTGTGTCTTCGGGGTACCCTCCGGGAAATTGCTCGGCTTCATCGTTTCCAATAGAGGACTTGAAGCAAATCCGGCAAAAATCCGAGCTCTGTCACAGTTGGCTATCCCAACAGACCTCAAGCATATCCAGAAACTAACTGGATGCGTGGTTGTCTTAAGCCGCTTTATCTCCAGCTTAGGAGAAAAGGAACTACCTCTGTATCGCCTTCTTCGACGCACTGAACACTTCGAGTGGACGGATGCGGCCACGGCCGGACTGGAAGAAATAAAGGCACACTTGGCCACAAACCCAGTCCTGACCGCGCCAAACATGGGTGAACCCATGCTATTATACATAGCCGCAACAAACCAAGTTGTGAGCGCAGTGCTCGTCGTCGAACGAGAGGCATACGGACACAAGTTCCCGCTCCAAAAGCCGGCATATTACGTGTCCAGTGTACTCACTCCATGCAAATCTCGGTACTCATGCTATCAAAAGATAGCGTACGTGGTCTTCATGGCATCCCGAAAACTACGACACTACTTTCAAGAGTGTTCGATCACGGTGGCCTCTGAAGTATCGCTCAATGACATAATAAATAACCGCGACACAACAGGCCGAATTGCTAAATGGGCTATTGAGCTCCTTCCGTTCGACATAACATACAAACCACGGCGGGCCATTAAGTCGCAAGTACTGGCTCACTTCGTTGCCGAATGGACATCAGCCGAACTCCCTAAACAGTATGACGCGTACTGAAATTGGATCATGCATTTCAACGGCTCTAAAATGCTGGCCGGATTGGGACCGGTTGTTGTCCTGACATCCCCCACCGGAGAAACGGTTCAGTACGTCCTCCAAATATTATACATAGACTCCAACAATGCAGCCGAATACGAGGCTCTGTTGCATGGTCTTCGAATGGCAGTCTCCATGGGCATCTAACGTCTCGAAGTGCGCGGGGACTCGAACGTCGCAATATCTCAGGTAAATGAAGACTTTGATGCCAAGGACCCGAAAATGGCGGCCTATCGCAATGCCATCCTCAAAATGATAGCTCGGTTCGAGGGGCTCGAATTCCACCATGTGGTCAGAGAAAATAACCAAGCGGCTGATATCCTCGCCCGCATCGGCGCTAAACGCGACCCTGTCCCGCCTAATATCTTCTTCGAAAGGCTGTTCAAGCCGTCCGTGGCATGGGAAGGGGAGTCCGGCACTATTAGTTTGTTGGGGAACATAGTAATTTCAAAAAAATTCCTACGCACACGCAAGATCATGGTGATGGCATAGCAACGAGAGGGGAGAGTGTCGTCCATGTACCCTCGTAGACCGTAAGCGGAAGCGTTATGACAACGCGGTTGATGTAGTCGTACGTCTTCACGATCCGACCGATCCATGTGCCGAATGTACGGCACCTCCGAGTTCAGCACACGTTCAGCTCGATGACGATCCCCGGGCTCCGATCCAGCAAAGCTTCGGGGATGAGTTCCGTCAGCACGACGGCGTGGTGACGATGATGATGTTCTACCGGCGCAGGGCTTCGCCTAAACTCCGCGACGATATGACCGAGGTGGAATATGGTGGAGGGGGGCACAGTACACGGCTAAGGAACGATCCGTAGATCAACTTGTGTGTCATGGGGTGCCCCCCTGCCCCCGTATATTAAGGAGGGAGGGGGGAGGTGCGGCCGGCCTAGGAGGGGGCGCGCCAAGGGGAGTCCTACTCCCACCGGGAGTAGGACTCCCTCCTTCCTTGTTGGAGTAGGAGAAGGGGGGGAAGAGGGGGAGAGGAGGAAGGAAAGGGGGGCCGCACCCCTTGTCCAATTCGGACTAGAGGGGGGCTGCGCGCCTCCTTCCTTTCGGCCTCTCTCCTCTATTCCCGTATGGCCCAATAAAGCCCATATACTCCCCCGCGAATTCCCGTAACTCTCCGGTACTCCGAAAAATACCCGAATCACACGGAACCTTTCCGAACTCCGAATATAGTCGTCCAATATATCGATCTTTACGTCTCGACCATTTCGAGACTCCTCGTCATGTCCCCAATCTCATCCGGGCTCCGAATACCTTCGGTACATCAAAACTCATAAACTCATAATATAACTGTCATCGAAACCTTAAACGTGCGGACCCTACGGGTTCGAGAACTATGTAGACATGACCTAGAACTATTCTTGGTCAATAACCAATAGCAGAACCTGGATGCCCATGTTGGCTCCTACATATTCTACGAAGATCTTTATCGGTCAAACCGCATAACAACATACGTTGTTCCCTTTGTCATCGGTATGTTACTTGCCCGAGATTCGATCGTCGGTATCCAATACCTAGTTCAATCTCGTTACCAGCAAGTCTCTTTACTCGTTACGTAATACATCATCTCACAACTAACTCATTAGTTGCAATGCTTGCAAGGCTTATAGTGATGTGCATTACCGAGAGGGCCCAGAGATACCTCTCCGACAATCGGAGTGACAAAACCTAATCTCGAAATACGCCAACCCAACATGTACCTTTGGAGACACCTGTAGTACTCCTTTATAATCACCCAGTTACGTTGTGACGTTTGGTAGCACCCAAAGTGTTCCTCCGGTAAACGGGAGTTGCATAATCTCATAGTTACATGAACATGTATAAGTCATGAAGAAGCAATAGCAACATACTAAACGATCAAGTGCTAAGCTAACGGAATGGGTCAAGTCAATCACATCATTCTCCTAATGATGTGATCCCGTTAATCAAATGACAACACATGTCTATGGTTAGGAAACATAACCATCTTTGATTAATGAGCTAGTCAAGTAGAGGCATACTAGTGACGTTATGTTGGTCTATGTATTCACACATGTATTATGTTTCCGGTTAATACAATTCTAGCATGAATAATAAACATTTATCATGATATAAGGAAATAAATAATAACTTTATTATTGCCTCTAGGGCATATTTCCTTCAGACTCCCACTTGCACTAGAGTCAATAATCTAGTTCACATCATCATGTGATTTAACACCAATATTCACATCTGTATGTGATTAATACCCATAGTTCACATCGTCATGTGATCAACACCCAAAAAGTTTTACTAGAGTCAATAATCTAGTTCACGTCGCTATGTGATTAACACCCAAAGAGTACTAAGGTATGATGATGTTTTGCTCGTGAGAGAAGTTTAGTCAACGGGTCTGTCATATTACAGAGTTGTATGTATTTTGCAAATATTCTATGTCTACAATGCTTTGCACGGAGCTACTCTAGCTAATTGCTCCCACTTTCAATATGTATCCAGATTAAGACTTAGAGTCATCTGGATCAGTGTAAAACCTTGCATCGATGTAACTCTTTACGATGAACTCTTTTATCACTTCCATAATCGAGAAACATATCCTCATTCTACTAAGGATAATTTTGACCAATGTCCAGTGATCTACTCCTAGATCACTATTGTACTCCCTTGCCAAGCCAGGGCAGAGTATACATTAGGTCTGGTCCATAGCATGGCATACTTTTATAGAACCTATGACTGATGCATAGGGAATGACTTTCATTCTCTTTCTATTTTCCGCCGTGGTCGGGTCTTGAGTCTTACTCAATTTCACATCTTTGCAACACAGGCAAGAACTCTTTCTTTGACAGTTCCATTTTGAACTATTTCAAAATCTTGACAAGGTATGTACTTATTGAAAAACTTATCAAGCGTCTTGATCTATCTCAATAGATCTTGATGCTCAATATGTAAGCAGCTTCACCGAGGTATTTCATTGAAAAACCTTTTATTCAAGTATCCTTTTATGCTATCCAAAAATTCTATATCATTTCCAATCAACAATATTTCTTGCACATATAATATCAGAAATGCTACAGAGCTCCCACTCACTTTCTTGTAAATACAGGCCTTTCCAAAAGTCTGTATAAAACCATATGCTTTGATCAACTCATCAAAGCGTATATTCCAACTCCGAGATGCTTGCACCAGTCCATTGATGGATCGTTGGAGCTTGCACATTTTGTTAGTACCTTTAGGATTAACAAAACCTTCTGGTTGCATCATGTACAACTCTTCTTTAATAAATCCATTAAAGAATGTAGTTTTAACATCCATTTGCCAGATTTCATACCATGTGACAATTGCTAACATGATTTGGACAGTCTTAAGCATCGCTACAGTTGAAAGAATCTCATTGTAGTCAACACCTTGAACTTGTCGAAAACCTTTTTGTGACAAGTCGAGCTTTGTAGATAGTAACACTACTATCAGTGTCTGCCTTCCTCTTGAAGATCCATTTATTTAACATGGCTTGCTGATCATCGAGCAAGTCAATCAAAGTCCATACTTTGTTCTCATACATGGATCCTATCTCAGATTTCATGGCCTCAAGCCATTTCGCGGAATCTGGGCTCATCATCGCTTCCTCATAGTTCGTAGGTTCATCATGGTCTAGTAACATGACTTCTAGAACGGGATTACTGTACCACTTTGGTGCGGATCTTATTCTGGAAGACCTACGAGGTTCAGTAGTAACTTGATCTGAAGCTTCATGATCATCATCATTAACTTCCTCACTAATCGGTGTAGGCATCACTGGAACTGATTTCTGTGATGAACTACTTTCCAATTTGGGAGAAGGTACAATTACCTTATCAAGTTCTACTTTCCTCCCATTCACTTCTTTCGAGAGAAACTCCTTCTCTAGAAAGGATCCATCTTAGCAACGAATCTTACTTTCGGATCTGTGATAGAAGGTGTACCCAATAGTTACCTTTGGGTATTCTATGAAGACGCACTTATCTGATTTGGGTTCGAGCTTATCAGGTGAAAACGTTTTCACATAAGCATCGCAGCCCCAAACTTTAAGAAACGACAACTTTGGTTTCTCGCCAAACCACAGTTCATAAGGCGTCGTCTCAACGGATTTTGATGGTGCCCTTTTTAAAGTGAATGCAACTGTCTCTAATGCACAACCCCAAAAATGATAGTGGTAAAACCGATAAGAGATATCATAGATCGCACCATATCTAATAAAGTATTGTTATGACGTTCGGACACACCATTAAGTTGTGGTGTTCCAGGTGGCATGAGTTTGTGAAACTATTCCACATTGTTTTAATTGAAGACCAAACTCGTAACTCAAATATTTGTCTCCGCGATCAAATTGCAGAAACTTTATTTTCTTTTTACGATGATTCTCCACTTCACTCTGAAATTCTTTGAACTTTTCAAATGTTTCAGACTTGTGCTTCATTAAGTAGATATACTCATATCTGCTCAATTCATCTTGTGAAGGTCAGGAAATAACGATACCCGCCACGAGCATCAACACTCATTGGACCGCATACATCGGTATGTATTATTTCCAATAAGTCACTAGCTCATTCCATTGTTCCGAAGAACGGAGTTTTAGTCATCTTGCCCAAAAGGCACGGTTCGCAAGCATCAAATGATTCATAACCAAGTGATTCCAAAAATCCATCTTTATGGAGTTTCTTCATGCTCTTTACACCGATATGACCCAAACGGCAGTGCCACAAATAAGTTGCACTATCATTATTAATTTGCATCTTTTGGCATCAATATTGTTAATATGTGTAACACTACGATCGATATCCAACGAACCATTTTCATTGGGTGTGTAACCATATAAGGTTTTATTCATGTAAACAGAACAACAATTTATTCTCTTAATTAAATGAATAACCGTATTGCAATAAACATGATCAAATCATATTTATGCTCAACGCAAACACCAAATAACACTTATTTAGTTTCAACACTAAGCCCGAAAGTATAGGAAGTGTGCGATGATGATCATATCAATCTTGGAACTACTTCCAACACACATTGTCACCTCGCCTTTTTACTATTTTCTGTTTATTTTGCAACTCTCGTTTCGAGTTACTACTCTTAGCAACTGAACCAGTATCAAAATGCCGAGGGGTTGCTATAAACACTAGTAAAGTACACATCAATAACATGTATATCCAATATACCTTTGTTCACTTTTGCCATCCTTCTTATCCGCCAAATACTTGGGGTAGTTCCACTTCCAGTGACCAGTCCCTTTGCAGTAGAATCACTTAGTCTTAGGCTTAGTTCCAGACTTGGGATTCTTCACTTGAGCAGCAACTTGCTTGCTGTTCTTCTTGAAGTTCCCCTTCTTCCCTTTGCCCTTTTTCTTGAAACTAGTGATCTTGTCCACCATCAACACTTTGATGTTTTTCTTTGATTTCTACCTTCGCTGATTTCAACATCATGAAGAGCTCGGGAATCGTTTTTGTCATCCCTTGCATACTATAGTTCATCACGAAGTTCTAGTAACTTAGTGATGGTGACTAGAGAATTCTGTCAATCACTATCTTATCTGGAAGATTAACTCCCACTTGATTCAAGCGATTGTAGTACCCAGACAATCTGAGCACATGCTCACTAGTTGAGCGATTCTCCTCCATCTTTTAGCCATAGAACTTGTTGGAGACTTCATATCTCTTAACTCGGGTATTTGCTTGAAATATTAACTTCAATTCCTGGAAAATCTCATATGGTCCATGATGTTCAAAACATCTTTGAAGTCCCGATTCTAAGCCATAAAGCATGGTGCACAAACTATCAAGTAGTCATCATATTGAGCTAGAAAAACATTCATAACGTCTGCATCTGCTCCTGCAATAGGTCTGTCACCTAGTGGTGCATTAAGGACATAATTCTTCTGTGCAGCAACGAGGATAAACGTCAGATCGCGGATCCAATCCGCATCATTGCTACTAACATTTTCAAAATAGTTTTCTCTAGGAACATATCAAAATAAACATATAAAAGCAACAACGCGAGCTATTGATCTACAACATAATTTGCAAAATACTACCAGGACTAAGTTCAGGATAAATTAAAGTTCAATTAATCATATTACTTAAGAACTCCCACTTAGAAAGACATCCCTCTAATCTTCTAAGTGATCACGTGATCCCAATCAACTAAACCATAACCGATCATCACCTGAGATGGAGTAGTTTTCAATAGTGAACATCACTATGTTGATCATATCTACTATATGATTCATGCTCGACCTTTCGGTCTCCGTGTTCCGAGGCCATATCTGCATATGGCTCGTCAAGTTTAACCTGAGTATTCTGCGTGTGCAACATTGGCTTGCACCCGTTGTAGATGGACGTAGAGCTTATCACACCCGATCATCACGTGGTGTCTGGGCACGACGAACTTTGGCAACGGTGCATACTCAGGGAGAACACTTCTTGATAATTAGTGAGAGATCATCTTAAAATGCTACCATCAATCAAAGCAAGATAAGATGCATAAAGGATATACATCACATGCAATCAATATAAGTGATATGTGGCCATCATCATCTTGTGCTTGTGATCTCCATCTCCAGAGCACCGTCATGATCACCATCGTCACCGGCGCGACACCTTGATCTCCATCGTAGCATCGTTGTCGTCTCGCCAATCTTATGCTTCTACGACTATCGCTACCGCTTAGTGATAAAGTAAAGCATTACAGGGCGATTGCATTTCATACAATAAAGCGACAACCATATGGCTCCTGCCAGTTGCCGATAACTCGGTTACAAAACATGATCATCTCATACAATAAAATATAGCATCACATCTTGACCATATCACATCACAACATGCCCTGCAAAAACAAGTTAGACGTCCTCTACTTTGTTGTTGCAAGTTTTACGTGGCTGCTAGGGGCTTAGCAAGAACCGTTCTTACCTACGCATCAAAACCTCAACGATAGTTCGTCAAGTTAGTGTTGTTTTAACCTTCGCAAGGACCGGGCGTAGCCACACTCGGTTCAACTAATGTGAGCGAGACAGACACCCGCCAGCCATCTTTAAGCACGAGTGCTCGTAACGGTGAAACCAGTCTCGCGTAAGCGTACGCGTAATGTCGGTTCGGGCTGCTTCATCTCACAATGCCGCTGAACCAAAGTATGACATGCTGGTAAGCAGTATGACTTATATCGCCCACAACTCACTTGTGTTCTACTCGTGCATATGACATCTACGCATAAAACAAGGCTCTGATACCACTGTTGGGGAACGTAGTAATTTCAAAAAAATTCCTACGCACACGCAAGATCATGGTGATGGCATAGCAACGAGAGGGGAGAGTGTTGTCCACGTACCCTCGTAGACCGTAAGCGGAAGCGTTATGACAACGCGGTTGATGTAGTCGTACGTCTTCACGATCCGACCGATCCAAGTACCGAACGTACAGCACCTCCGAGTTCGGCACACGTTCAGCTCGATGACGATCCCCGGGCTCCGAACCAGCAAAGCTTCGGGGATGAGTTCCGTCAGCACGACGGTGTGGTGACGATGATGATGTTCTACCGGCGTAGGGCTTCGCCTAAACTCCACGACGATATGACCGAGGTGGAATATGGTGGACGGGGGCACCGCACAGGGCTAAGGAACGATCCGTAGATCAACTTGTGTGTCATGGGTTGCCCCCCTGCCCCCGTATATAAAGGAGGGAGGGGGGAGGTGCGGCCGGCCTAGGAGGGGGCGCGCCAATGGGAGTCCTACTCCCACCGGGAGTAGGACTCCCTCCTTCCTTGTTGGAGTAGGACAAGGGGGGAAAGAGGGGGAGAGGAGGAAGGAAAGGGGGGCCGCACCCCTTGTCCAATTCGGACTAGAGGGGGGCTGCGCGCCTCATTCCTTTCGGCCTCTCTCCTCTATTCCCGTATGGCCCAATAAGGCCCATATACTCCCCGGCGAATTCCCGTAACTCTCCGGTACTCCGAAAAATAACCGAATCACTCGGAACCTTTCCGAACTCCGAATATAGTCGTCCAATATATCGATCTTTACGTCTCGACCATTTCGAGACTCCTCGTCATGTCCCCAATCTCATCCGGGACTCCGAACTCCTTCGGTACATCAAAACTCATAAACTCATAATATAACTGTCATCGAAACCTTAAGCGTGCGGACCCTACGCGTTCGAGAACTATGTAGACATGACCTAGAACTATTCTTGGTCAATAACCAATAGCGGAACCTGGATGCCCATATTGGCTCCTACATATTCTACGAAGATCATTATCGGTCAAACCGCATAACAAAATACGTTGTTCCCTTTGTCATCGGTATGTTATTTGCCCGAGATTCGATCGTCGGTATCCAATACCTAGTTCAATCTCGTTACCGGCAAGTCTCTTTACTCGTTACGTAATACATCATCTCACAACTAACTCATTAGTTGCAATGCTTGCAAGGCTTATAGTGATGTGCATTACCGAGAGGGCCCAGAGATACCTCTCCGACAATCGGAGTGACAAAACCTAATCTCGAAATACGCCAACCCAACATGTACCTTTGGAGACACCTGTAGTACTCCTTTATAATCACCCAGTTACGTTGTGACGTTTGGTAGCACCCAAAGTGTTCCTCCGGTAAACGGGAGTTGCATAATCTCATAGTTACAGGAACATGTATAAGTCATGAAGAAAGCAATAGCAACATACTAAACGATCAAGTGCTAAGCTAACGGAATGGGTCAAGTCAATCACATCATTCTCCTAATTATGTGATCCCGTTAATCAAATGAAAACACATGTCTATGGTTAGGAAACATAACCATATTTGATTAATGAGCTAGTCAAGTAGAGGCATACTAGTGACGTTATGTTGGTCTATGTATTCACACATGTATTATGTTTCCGGTTAATACAATTCTAGCATGAATAATAAACATTTATCATGATATAAGGAAATAAATAATAACTTTATTATTGCCTCTAGGGCATATTTCCTTCATAGTTCGGCTCTGAACACAACCCCAGATTCTAAACCTTCTGATGTAATCGGAGGCTCTGCCACCGAAATAACACCTTCGGCCCACGAAATAATGGTTGTCATCGCCCCATGGACTGAGCCCTTCTTGGCCTACCTAAATAGGAAAGAGCTCCCCGAGGATCAAAATGAGGCACGTTGTATTGTGCGACGCTCTAAGGCCTACAAAGTCCATGAAGGAGAGCTATACAAGAAGAGTGCCACCGTAGTGCTCCAACGATGCATCTAAGAAGAGGAAGGGCGGCATCTCTTAGCCGAAATCCATTCCAGACTAGGCGGGCACCACGCGGCAGCTCGAGCTCTCGTAAGCAAGGCCTTTCGGACAGGATTTTACTGGCCAACAGCCCGGGCGGACGCACATGACCTTGTCCAACATTGCGTTGGTTGTCAACTATTTTCCAATCAGAGCCATATGCCCCCTACCGCTCTCCAAACAATCCCCATAACTTGGCCCTTAGCGGTCTGGGGGCTGGATATGGTGGGATCGCTTAAAGGGGGAAGCCATAAGAAAAAATACCTATTGGTCATGGTGGACAAATTCACCAAATGGATAGAAGCCAAGCCAGTTAAAACAGTCGAATCCGGACCAGTGATAGACTTCATATCAGGGGTTGTACACCGTTACGGCGTCCCCCATAGCATCATCACCGATAATGGTTCGAATTTTACAGCCGATGAGGTGAAAAATTGGTGCGGAAAAATGGGCATCAAGCTCGACTACGCCTCTCTCTATCACCCCCAAACAAATGGTCAAGTCGAACGTGCAAATGGTCTTATCATGAGCGGCATTAAACCCAGAATAGTGCGATGCTTGAAGGAATCAGACACGCATTGGGTCGAGGAACTCGACTCCGTACTCTGGGGGCTCCGGACCACGCCAAATCGTACCACCGGATACACACCATTTTTTATGGTGTACGGCGCAGAAGCAGTACTGTCCTGCGATATAATCCATGACTCACCTCGCGTGCGCATGTATGAAGAGAAGGAAGCCGAGCTAGATCGGCAGGACAATTTGGATGCTTTGGAGGAGGAGCGTGACGTCGGAAAAGCCCGTTCCGCAGTCTATCAACAATAGGCTCATAGGTATCAAAGCAGAGAAGTAAGGACCAAAGCTATAGCATTGGCGAACTTGTTATACGCCTCCATGAGAAGAAAAAAGGACAAGCTCAAACCCAAGTGGGAGGGTCCCTTCATCATTGATAAAATTCTCACCGGAGGAGCGTACCTATGGAACGCGGCCAGACTCCAAAGATTCTACGCCTAGCACCGAACACAATGTTCGTCTCCTTAAACTCCTCATCTTTAATTATGTTCCCTCCCTTCCTTTCTCGCCCTCTTTTGTCCTATTAAAACATACAGCCTTAAAACTATACGGATGCATTGATCGCTCCGGCCGCACTATGTGTGCACACTTTACCTGGGGGCTTCGTATTCGGAAGCTAAAACTACTTTAATGGCTTCTTGCCAGCCACATATGCATTTTCTGTCCATATGTGCCTTTTCTTCACCATTATATGCATCGATATGACTTAAGTTTTAGCCATGCTGGGTTGCCTGGCTCTTGTATTTATGCCCTACGTTCCCGTTAATTCGGCTAGGGCATAAGGGGAGCAACTCTGCGATTGTTACTGCCGGTTGAGCTGGATGTGTACCTCAGACTGGGTGAAGCCGAAAGCTAGCGTTCTTAAGGGAATATTCGGTCGGTGAACAAAAGATATTCTCGTTCATTACAAAGAAAATACCCAGATGTTTTGTTTCCTGCGCTTTTGTTCGCAGTTTGGACATGCACATCGATGCACGCGCACCCAGAGAAAGGAACCCCAAATGGAACTATTCTCTCTAGAAGATGTTTCTTACTATCCACGTAATATAACATAACTAGTTGGGTACTTGTCTGTTCAAGCACTTATGACCCCTACGCCTGGCTTCCACGCATACCCTGGTTTTTCATAACTGTGTGGTTATTCGGATACACCCCGGACTATCGGATCCGGGGGCTGAAGCGAAAAGGTCCGCCATGACAAATGATTTTCAATCCGGCTAGGAAGTACATGAGCCCATTCAAATTACATAGTCATTTAGACTGACTGTACTCTTCCTCTATACCAGCCAACAGGCTGTCTAGCTTACAATCCTGTTGGGAATACTTTCCAGCTAACGCTACTTGGTCATATACCAGACTAACGGGTATCTCTTATCGATCTGACCCCACCGGTCCGACTTCGGCAATATGGTTCGGGTCAGCCATGGCGTATCGCGTCTTCACCGTGGCCCAAGCTTCTCTCGCACCTTGCCGGCAAGCTGATATCTTCCATAATCGGAAACGCCGCCGTGCTCCTTTGAGAATCTCTACAAGTTCGCTCATGCCTCCTGGCAGGGAAGCGGACGGCCACAAAGCATAGGCAATACCATGCATCACCTGCCGAGCTCGTCCGTGCAGTTGTGAAAGCTCTTGCAGCATATCGCCTGCAGAACCGGGCATCTCCTCTTTAGGACGGCCCGTCAACATACCTGCAGACATAACTCTCTCAATACGCTTCCTCGCCGAACTATATTACAGTTCGTTCAAGCACTTATTATAAATGCCGCATCAAAGCCTCCGGTTCTCCTTCACGGAGTCCGCAAGCTGGGCCCGAACATCTTTCAATTCGACACTCAGTTGGATATTAGCATTTGCAGCTTGTTCTTCTCCTGAATAGACTACGTCAGCACGTGTTCGCCCGCCTTTAGCTGACTTCGCAAATGCAGCTCATTATCTCCCACAGTCGTCGGATTTCCTACGGGATTGTCTGCCGAATCTTTTGTCAGATTTATAAACCATGCCGAACAAACAAACTGGTAGGAGGAAATTATTACCAGAAGAAGCCTCTTTGGATTCCTCTTGTTCGACTACATTGGCCTTCATTTGGGCCTTACATTCCTCCAGCTCTTGAGACAACTGGGCATTCTTCCCTACAAGAACCTATGCATTTAATGATCCTTAAATCCGTTGTGCCAACTGTTTCAAGTCTTAAGGGCTTCTACTACACATACTTATTAAAATTTCTTACCCGTATATCCTTCACATACTGGTCCGTTGCTCTGGCAAGTCCATCTTGAGCAGCGCGGATATATGCTTGTCCGGAATTGAAGGCATTAAACGCCTCTTCGAAAAAAATACCACCGCGAAGTATGGCTCGTCAGTGCCGGTGGTTCATGGCACTCTCCACCTTAGAATTTTGTGGCGGAAAGCCTATCCGTCTCCTCCGCAAGAGGATAGTTCGGCGCTGTCCCCACGTCAACCTCCGCCCATGAATCCGGCTAAGGAATCCGGCTGCTGGAGGCGTGGTCAGTTGGGTCCCCGGATATAGTCCGGCGTTTCCTGCCAGGACATAATTAAAGTCATCACGTCTCGCTAAAAGACCAAATAACTCTGGGGCAAGTTCAATGAATACCTCTGCGCCTGCGTCTCGCTCCTCACCGCTTTCCTTTTAAGCCTACCTTGTCTAGGCGCCTCTTGCTGAGAGACCCCAGCGGGTTCCGCACGGCGTCCCGACTGCCGTTTCTATAGAAATACGGCATGTGAGCATAAGGTACGGCAAAACGAAGGAATTCTTTCGGAAGGTTGGAACCCCGACATTACTTACATACGACACGGGAAGCAGCTCGGTATAATCCGCGATGATGGCCACTAAAGAGCCGCCACTGCTTGCCTGGTAGAAAGTCTCGTTGACGAATTCCATGGATATGTCCGGATCTTCTTCAAGTCCGGGGTCGAGAGCCCAGCTGGGATCCTATGGCTGTGGAGAGGGGCTGTTGAACTCTTTCACAGCCTTCCTTAGTTCCTATTTTGAAACAGCAAGGTAAATAAATTGTGACAAAGAAGGTAAGAACGGATAGAGTCGAGTAAAGGATGACAACTTACCCAGCTTCGGGGTTTATACATGGAAAACCCATCCCGCGGTTTAATGCGGAGGAACTCCTCTTATTCTCTTTTGTACAATTCGGACAATATCCTCGCCAAAGATGTGGCGGAGTCCGGACCTTTGCGACCACAACGGGAGGCATCGTCTTCTCCATTAAAGTGCCACATGGGTTTTCCCCTATATTGAAGTGGCGCACTCCCCTTATTACGCATATTGACATAACTTCGATTATTGTCAATCCTGATTTGGCCAGGGTTTGTATCCGGCTCATCAGATAGAAAACTTCCCTGTTATCTACCTCCTGGGGGCTCCGAGGGCGCCAGCTTTGCCGTTTCTTCAGCGGAGTATTGGTAAACTTAGGAAGGCCAGTCCGGACTGGGTCCGGAAGAGGAACGTCATCGACATAAAACCACTCCGAGGGCCAGTCTTCAGACGCCTTCTTTGGAGTACCGGGCAGGTATCCGATCTGGGCAATGCGCCATATTTCGGCTCCGCCCACTTGATATATGGATCCCTCCTGGTTGTGGGGGACGAGGCAAAATAACTCTTCCATAACTCGAAATGAGCTTCACAGCCTAGGAACAGCTCGTAGAGGACAACATAACCCGCGATGTGTAGTATGGAGGCGGGGGTAAGATTATGCAACTGGAGGCCATAGAACTCCAGGAGCCCGCGGAGGAATGGGTGGATTGGAAACCCGACGCCTCTTAGCAGATATGGAACAAGGCATACCCGCTCCCCCCGAGAGGGGTTGGGGAATCACTCTGCTTGCTCCCCGTCAATATAGGTGGCTAGTCCGGATCGGGTGGGGACCATGTATGCGGGCGGGAGGAAACCTTTGGTCTGCAGCTCTATTAGGCGGCTGTGAGGGATGGAACACTTCTCCCAATCCCCTGGTTTTGAGCTAGGGGAGCGACGAGGAGGGCTGCCGCGACTGGTCATGATGGGATGGCCTCTTTTGGGCGCGCTCTGCGGAATGCTTTCTTGGGAGAAGATGGTGTGATTTGGATCTGAAGATCCCCATCTCTTCAAATAGACTGCTTGCCTACGGGATTAGTGTGGCGAATGTAAAAATGCCCCAGCCTCTCGTCTTTGCTCGACACGTGGACATGGCCATTATTGAAGCACAAAAGCCGAGGAGTATGACCTTACTGGGAGCTCGGACACTGTTCGCTATGACGGGTGTGCCGGATTTGGAGAAGAACCCGCCTTGCAACGCCGAAGACAATCTGCACGCCAGACTCATCGTCATTTAAGCCTGGTTCGGGGGCTACTGAGGGAGTCCTGGATAAGGGGGTATCCGGACATCCAGACTATAAGCTTTGGCCGGACTGTTGGACTATGAAGATACCAGATTGAAGATTTCGTCCCGTGTCCGGATGGGACTCTCCTTGGCGTGGAAGGCAAGCTTTGCGATTCGGATGTAGATCTTGTTCTCTGTAAACCGACTCTGTGTAATCCTAGTCCCCTCCGGTGTCTATATAAACCGTATGGTTTAGTTCGTAGGACATAACAACAATCATACCATAGGATAGCTTCTAGGGTTTAGCCTCTCTGATCTCGTGGTACGTCAACTCTTGTAATACTCATGTCATCAAGATCAATCAAGTAGGAAGTAGGGTATTACCTCCATCGAGAGGGCCCGAACCTGGGTAAACATCGTGTCCCCAGCCTCCTGTTACCATTAGCCTTAGACGCATAGTTCGGGACCCCCTACCCGAGATCCGCCGGTTTTGACACCGACACCCATTCACTCCCAGCGGTGTCCACCTCGCCGGATCTGCTTCTGCGGCCGCATCTACCCCTCCCACCTCCCCTAGAAACAAGTAGACTGCTCATCCACCACTGTACAGAGCCCATTCAGTTCCGACCTTGTCCACGATGCCGAATCTGCTTCGCCGGTTCTCTTGTCAACCGCAACGCATCTGCAGCAGGTCATTCGTACTCCCCACAGGAGACGCTTCGTCCACACCCCCACGGAGCCGCCCCACCGACGCCCCTGTCGACGGCCTCTGATCCTCTTCGCCGACACCTTCCTCAACCCTACCGGAGCCGCTTCGCTGACACCATCGTCAACCATACCAGAGTAGCTTCGCCTATACCATTCTCAACCCTACAGGGGCCGCTTTGTCAACTCACAAGTCCATGGCCTCTGATCCGCTTCCTCACACCCTCATCCAACCTACCGGAGCAGCTTTTGACGCCTTGTCCATGGCCGCAGATCCGCATTGTCGACACCATCCTTAAGCCAACCACCGGAGCAGCTTCACCTACGCCCTCGTCCATGGCCAGAGATCCACTTCGCCCACACCGTAGTCCACCCTACCGGAGCCGCTCCACAAACACCCTACTCGGTGGTTCTAGATCTCCTTACCGGACCCTGACAGCCAGCGCAGCGTCATCACCCTTGGCATTTCTAACCTAATTCCTACCGTCTGGCAAGATGCCAAGCACCTTTAAACCCGTCCAGCATCACCTACCCGATGTACTTCAAATATACTAATAGGTCGCTATTACCTGTTATGCAGCTGGCAAAAACTACAAGGATGATGTTTCTTCTGGATCTAACAGCTTGGCCAACCAAGATCCTGGACTCAGGCATTGCTATGATATTGTAAGTGCGTCTCTCTCTCTCTCTCTCTCTCTCTCTCTCTCTCTCTCTTGTATTGTTCTGTGCCTACCAGCGTGCTTTGCTAGGATTTTCGACCAGTAATCCGTTTGTGCAGACAATGATTTCTACTACTGGTTGCTAAATTAGATAAGTAGATGTCATACATGATACTACATCGTACCTCCGTTCCTAAATATAAGTCTTTCGAGAGATTCCACTATAGGCTACATATGGAGCAAAATGAGTGAATCTACACTCAAAAATGCATCTATATACATCTATATGTGGTCCATACTGGAATCTCTACAAAGACATATATTTAGGAACAGAGGCAGTACATTACACAAAATCGTAGGTGGCATGTAGGAATTCTAGTGCACTACATTAGGCTCCCTTAGAGTGCCTGCTAGTCCAGCACACAGAGTCATGGCTAGTTTATGCTACACACACAATCATTAATTGGTGGTTTAAATATGTGAAAGGGATATGCAATGTATTATCATGTAGAGATGTTTGAAATTAGCCGTGTCAACTTGCATAGAGTTACAGAATGAAAAAGTACAAGATGTATGTGGCAATTTCATGGAACATCGCCAAAAAAGGAGAGGCAGTGGTGAGCCTATACAGTGTGCTATGGTACGTCACTCCTCCATTGCAATCATCGTGACATGTTATTTGTATGTCAGTTCTATTGACCAAGTTTCTTAGTTAAAGTTATTACGAGTTATCCTAAGAAAATAAGCACCTGTGAATATAAGCTCCATGTAATAAGCCAACCAGTTCTTTTCATTGCCTTTTCAGCTTATCTTTGGTATGATCAGTGAAAAGCCTAGATTGCATTATATTTTTTCATTTTGCTGCCCATATGAAAATTAATTTGACTTGCAAACATCACAAATTTGACCAAGTGCAGTAATTAATATGATAGGAAAACAGACCATCACTATTTGCTCAAAATGCAAATACAAAGATGCCATCTACTTGGCACAATCTACTTTGGTCAATGTTTTCCATAAAGATTCCATTGCCTAATTTAAACGAAGAACACATGACCCACATTTAAATGAAGACCAATTATTTATTGAAATTCGATGGTCTAAGTAGTTGGTTATTATCGTATAGCCGCACAACCTGAAAGCATCATATAGCAGCAGCAGTAGCTCATAGCAACTCATCATACAGCAACAGCAGCAATGTGCAATTCATCATATACCAGCGGCAGCTTCTAGCAACTCATCATATAGCAGCAACAAGAGTAGCTCATAGCAATTCAACATATAGCAGCAGCAGGAGCAGCTCATAGCAATTCATCATACAGCAGCAGCAGGAGCAGCTTATAGCAACTCATGATATAGCAGCAGCAGGAGCAGCTCATAGCAATTCATCGTGTAATGGATCAGAATGAAAATTTGGCAAAAAATCAGAGGATATCCTCACCTTGTTGGATGAGCTCATCCTTCAACAGCACCTCAAGACCATGGCCTGGGAGGAGGGGAGGGGGAATAAGGTGCCTTCTGCCGCAGTGTGGCATCAGCCGTAGTTGTGCGGCGCCCGACGGAGTAGTGCGTTGGACGAACTAGAGTGGAGCAGCTGCTGGAGACCATGAGAATGAGGGGCGGCGCCAGTGGGAGGAGCAAACATGGATATTTTCCCCTACCCGCCGGCCATGTAGCCTAGCTGGACGGAGCATCATCGAGGACCAGGCTAGATGGGACCAGTGGCGACGGCTTGCTGGAGAACCCTAGTATTGCAGGCAGGGGATCGAGGTAGAGGGAAAGGGGAGAGGAGATGCAAGCGGGCAAGGCAATGAACGCTTGCGTGTTTGTTTTTACTTGAGGGTCAGGTGTGATGCAGGCGTCAGCAGTTGCATTTTGAGTGTAATATAGGCAGACAACAGAGTCATTTCACTATTCCCCTTCCCTTCAATTTTTAGTGAGGTTCTACCCGAAACACCCCCTCCAAAGAAAAATAAGCTAAGCCCAAGCCCATAACTCAAAAATGACTTCTTTACATCTTTTATGGCTTATTTTGACAATAAGCCTTGAAAAGGCGGAATCGAACTGGCCCTTAACCCGCAATTCTATTGTGCGTGCAATGATGAATCACTCCTGCCTGCTATACTCTACATTTAGGCATCATCATACATGGCATAACCTAATACATGTGCATTCCATTGTAGAATCTAGAATATGCAATGTTTATGTTAGTTCATACGTTGCACATGATGTAATGCCCCATAAATCTGGTCAGTCAAGTGATTGTATTTAAGCCTCCTTCTTTGCTTCTTTTCTTGATATGTAAGATTTGCTCACACATCTGTTCAATTGCTTATTTGCATCAGCCAGCCATACTAGGACTGTTTTCTTTGATTACTTGTTGTTCTTGACCTAACACTGTAACATAGCTTGTCAATGATTTAAACACTAAGGGCTGCTGTAGTGGGGCCTTGTCTAACTCATAGGTGACATAAAGGTTTGGCTGTACACTAAAGTAGGACCTCCAAGAGTACCTAGAGATTCAGTTCAAAGGTATGCCTAGTTTTTACATAATGCAGACATAGTAAATGCTCATTTCATTGTGTGCAAGTGCAAGAGATGCTGCATGTTTCATTACGTGGTGTTGTTTCATTATAATCTCATCCTTTTGTGTTACAGACTGGAAAGTATGCATATTTATCTTCCAAGGAGACCAATAACTAGTTTGTGTCACCTTGTAGAGGGGGTGCAATGAAGATAAGATCGAGGATTTCCATGTACAAGATGTTAGGAAGGAGCCTTGGAAGAGAAGTAGGAGCTGCGCTGAGCCTCTTCAACCAGTTAAGGTAAGTCACTGTATCCAACTCAACAGTTCAATTCCTTGTTTGTTTCAGGCATAGTTAATTTGCTCTTTTCATTTGCTTTATTTGTCCTCAGTTAATGAGATGCCCAAACAATGATACCTGATGTTGGGTACTTGTATAACTATTAGTTGACATAATTAAAGGCCTTACCATTTAATTACTCTGCCGAAGTGTGCCTGAAGCTTTGAAGTCTATTAACAAACTATTATTGCATGAGGCTCACTGTCGGTGTCAAAACCGGCGGATCTCGGGTAGGGGGTCCCGAACTGTGCGTCTAAGGCTAATGGTAATAGGAGACTGGGGACACGATATTTACCCAGGTTCGGGCCCTCTCGATGGAGGTAATACCCTACTTCCTGCTTGATTGATCTTGACGATATGAGTATTACAAGAGTTGATCTACCACGAGATTAGAGAGGCTAAACCCTAGAAGCTAGCCTATGTTATGATTGTTGTTGTGTCCTACGGACTAAACCCTCCCGTTTATATAGACACCTGAAGGGGCTAGGGTTACACAAAGTCGGTTTACAGAGAAGGAGATCTACATCCGAATAGCCAAGCTTGCCTTCCACGCCAAGGAGAGTCCCATCCGAACACGGGATGAAGTCTTCAATCTTGTATCTTCATAGTCCAACAGTCCGGCCAAAGTATATAGTACGGCTGTCCGGATACCCCCTTATCCAGGACTCCCTCAGTAGCCCCTGAACCAGGCTTCAATGACGAAGAGTCCGGTGCATAGATTGTCTTCGGCATTGCGAGGCGGGTTCCATCTCCGAATGCTTTAGGATAAATTACGAACACAAGGATCGTGCCCGCTTCTGCAAGATAAATTCCATATGCCATCGTAAAGAGAATGATAATCCACGAATCTGATCTGCTGACAACTCTTTGAAATGTGACATCACGCCACGGTCCGGTTTTTATTCGAACCGTTTTTTATAACCAGCTACCGCACACATTACGAGGTGGTTCCTTTGGCATGTCTTGTCAAAGCAGTGATCGTGTCCCTCTTATCGTTGGATCCTCATCAATACGGGTATGGGTAATCCAATTGTTCCTGTTGGAATGACTCCGTGTTTTTAGGCAAGTCCCGAGCGGTTACGCCGGGGACGCTTGGTATTCTTCCCCCTTTATAGAGGGGTCAAGGCCTATCCCTTTACCTCCACGCTTGCGCTTTTCTGCACTTCGAGTTCCAACACCCAAAGATCAAGCTCAAGCACCTCGGATCTTTGATCATGTCTGGATCCGACCATCAAGGCCGGTGGATGCACTACTAGAAAACCCCCTACTAACGGCGCATCTATTATGGCTATTAATGGCGCATCTGTGGTGCGCCATTGATAGCACGCCATTAGTAATTTTTACTAATGGTGCACCACCTGGTGCGCCATTAGTATCTGGTATACTAATGGCGCACGTCGGGTGCGCCATTAGTATATGCCAGGGTGCGCCATTAGTATGCCTCCCAGGGGCCATGTATACCCAGGTGCTTTGGCATACTAATGGCGCACCACCTCTGGATGCGCCATTAGTAACCGCGGCATACTAATGGCGCACTGCCCAGTGATGCGCCATTAGTATGCACTGTCATACTAATGGCGCACTGTCATGTGATGCGCCATTAGTATGAATATTAGTTTTTTTTTATTTTTTTATTTTCTGTTTTTTGCACAGGTTACAAAATGTATAGTTTGACAAAATATAGACAGCACACATCAACAACAGATTCATCAAATGTATAGTCTTTGACTACAATTCATCATATTAGTCTCCGAATACAATTCATCATATTAGTCTCCGAATTGAAAAGACCGAACAAAGATAGAACATTATATTACAAGTCTCGAGACCGTGAGTAGCGAGTCTGTCTTCACATTACAAGTCGATATCGATCATCTAAACTACCATCACATAGAAGAGAGCTGCGGTCATCACGATGAGCATCATCACGATGAAACTCGTCTTCATCCGGTTCCTCCAACGCTCCCTCCCCTCTCCCGCTAGATAGCGGGCGTATCTAGATTCGGCCTCGGCCCTAGTGGTGTACCCTTTGTAACTGTTACCGCTGAATCGGTGAACCTGTCTCCGACACTCCTCCCAGTCATCGTAGACTTCGGGAACCTTACCCTTGTACACGACATACGTCGGCATCGCTATGCACTAGCCAAACGAAACGTTAGTACCAATTCACAGACAATACATAAGCAATATATAAGTATGCAACAGAACGATCGGAAGAGAAAAGCAAGACATTAATAGCATCGATTACATCTAAGTTGAATGACTCTCGAAACCAAAGAGACATACTACAAGTTCATTAAAGTTTAATTACAACATGAGCCAATCGATGTTTCAGAACTAGACAACTCGACTCAAGGGACCGGAGCGTGGATGAAGCCGCCGTCTATCGTGGGAGTCATGAAAGAACGGGCGTTGTCATCCTGCATTTGTAGCATTGTGTCGATGTCACTATTGGACGGTTGATTTCTGAGGTAGAACTGCCCCGAGGTACGAAGGACATCTTGATGGATGATTTCCGCAAACTCCGACTAGATGCGAAAGAATTCTTGTCGGAGGTCCGCGTACTGGATTGCCGACACGCCCGACGTCTTTGAGTTTACTCGGTAGAAGAAGTTGATGATGGTCCCGTACGATCGCCCGCATGTGATGGATGGCGTAGTAGGCACCCTTATGACCGCCAGCCGGCTGCTTGACGCAGCAGAACGTCGTATTGTGGGAGAACACGTGCTTGCCGTACTTACGAATAGGCCTGGTGAAGGTGCCTCCAGATTGGGCGTAGCCGGGGAGAACATCATCAAGAACCTTCTTGACATTTGTGTAGTCTACGTTCGACTGACGGTCCGGGTCGAAATACGTGGCCATAGAATATTTGGGGCTTAGGAGGATGAGCGTGCAACGTGTGTCACTGCAGAAAACACGGAATGTTAAAAGAAAAACGATCGAAATGTAAGAATTCATATGTTACGGGCCGGTTGAGGGGAGGACTTACTCGGGAAAGTAAGGCACGAGGAAGTTATCCTTATCTTGGTTTGCCAGAATGACGCCTTCGAGGTAAGAACTCGCGACTTGCCGGTCCCCAGCGCTGCCCAAGATCTTGGCACGCATGTAGAAGGGGTCGACTATCACGATGTCCGGGGTCTTGTCGCGAATGATCCGCATCTCCATACTCAGCGAAAATAGCCGAACGAAGGTGTAGTGCAGCGGATGAAGGTTCAACATAGCGTGGATGTCATCAAAACGCAGGACGATCGTACGCCCGATGGAGTTATCCACAAAGCCCTTGCCCTCTGGCACCTTGGCCGCGAAAACCGGGTATGCCACATCCTTCTCTCTGAGACGCCGCTTCTCCAAAGCAAGAACACTGTCATGCAGACTCCGCATAGCACCGGTTGCAGCATTGAGCATATTTGTCGGTAGCATCGCCCTACCCGCCACATGCACCCTCCTCGAGATATCCTGCGGTGAAGGTGGCCCGTCCTGAGCACGGATCGTACTCGGTGCCGACTGGCTCACACCCTTCTTAGTCTTTCTTTTGCGTGCCTTCTTCTTCTCCTGTAATGGGACCGAGTTCTGCTCACAGACCGCCTTCTTGAGTGTGTTGGGGCTGATAATATTTCGCACCTCGCCTATCTGAGGCTCGGTGAAGTCGGCAGCTGGAGGCGTCTCCTGAGAGCTGAACGCCAGACGACGCCTGTTGCAACTTGGCTTCTCCGTGGTACGAGCTAGATCGCACACGTCTTTTCTTGGGTTTGGTTCTTGAGAAGGAGGCCCCATGAAGTCGCCATCGTACCCATGCTCAGCAAAGTACTGATCGACATTGCCAAATGTATCATCGTCGTCGTCGTCGTCGTTCTGATCCTGTGCCATATGCATGTTTGGATCTAGTGGCATAGGGATGTCCGGCACCGTTACGGTGGTCTTGCCATGGGGCCGACTTGGCGCCGACACGACTGGCGGTGTTGTCTTTGGGGTGGTGTCCCCCGCCCCCAAACGAATCTGGCTCTTCGGCCAAAGCAGGGGCCAGCTTAGGCAGGCGCTGAGGGTCATCACGTCTTCATCGTCGGCCCCGACGGGTCGAATCGGAGGTAACAAGTCGTCGCAGCCTGGCAGCACCCAAACTAGTTGAACCCTAAACAAGTTGGGTGGCATCTGGGTACCGTGGAACAAGGGGTTGCCCGGTTGAATGATTTTGCCCTTGGCGACATCGACCAACTCGTTGTTCACGAAGTGGAGGAGAGTGCACGGAACGTCGGCGGCGCCCTGCGAAAACATGTAGGGCGTCAGGGATGCCCAGTCAAAGGCAAGGAGATGAAGTCCTCGACCGAGAGAGGCTTAATTAGTTACCGTGATGATGGCGTCGAGCTCGGCTAATGTCGAGGCACCGCCAACGGCGGGCATGCAGTTGACGGAGGGGCCGCTTGCTGAAGAGGTGCCGGCCGGCGTACACCCGGGTGCATTAAGCTCCCGTGCCGGCGTCGGAGACACCAATGCCGCCTCCGCCAGAGGCACCAATGGCCCCGCCATCGCATTATGCGAGTTGCTGGCCGTGAAGCTAGGAATCGGGGGCGGCCCCTGTTGGCCGCCCGCAATCCACGCACTCAACCCCGAGATCAAGGTAGGCACAAGGGCGGTGATCGTCGCTCCGAGTCGTTGTTCCACTTGCTCTTGGACAATCTCCGGAATCCGCTCCACCTGTGCCTTGAGTTCTTGAACCTCTCGCGCCTGGCTTTCCAAGCTGGTCTTTTTCTCCTTCCACACACCAGCGGTATAGTATGACCCCCATTTTGTCGACAAGCCTTTGCCGGCCACACGACCAACTGACGTCGGCTTACTGAGCTTATCCTTGTTCTTCATTACATTCAACCCCCTATTTAGAGTGGTGTCCCAAGGGTTGCTCTTAGTCGACTCCGCGCTACTGCTTTCAGTCGCCTGCGGAAGGAATGTGAACCATTTAGAAATTTGGCTTCATTAATTAGAATGCAACCATATGGAGCTAATTACGCGGGGGTGTATTCCTTACCAGAACAAGCTCAAGCGCCTTGGTCTTCGGATCCGTGGTAAGCTCCTTTGTTATCGGGTCCTCCTTGTACCGGGCCCTGACATAGTTCCTACTCTGCTTGTTACCGCTGTATTTCTTGAAGCGGGGCGGTAGGCCTTGCTCGGCACGGTCCGCGTCCTCCTTGTCCCATATAGGCTCCGCCACTCTGTAACCGCCGGGACCGAGTGTGTGTTCCCCTATGTTCAGCTCCCGCATTTGTTTCCCCCACTCACTTGATTGGGAGCTTGCGGTGCTCGAGCAATTGATCTTGAAGTCGTTGTAGTCATCTTCGATGATCGAAGGATTTTTCTCCTTGATCTTCTGATAACTCTCACCTTTCTCGATCATTCTCTTCACATTGCTTTTCCAAGTAGACAGGGCCTTGCTCATCTTCGTGAGGGCAGCATTGTTCACTTTATTCCCTTTGAGGCTTGTGTTTTCAAATTCAGCGGGGAACTTGTATCGTTCGTGCAGCTTCGTGAAGAGGAGGTTGCGCAAATTCCCTCGGTCAGGATGCCTCAGGTTCTCGGTGTTGATCGAGACGGTGCTCCGGACAATGCACCCGAGCTGAAGCGAGTACCCCTTGACTATTCGTTCGGGCGCCGTTGGATTCCCGTTGGAGTCCACTTCAGTAACTTCCTCCTTGAGGGTGCGGAGCACGATCGGGCGCCAGTCCTTCCGTTGCCTCTTCGGTTGGCTGCCATCTGTGCGTGCGCCGCCATCATCAGTGGTGGCATCCTCGGCGGCACCATCAGTGGTGGCATCAGTGTGGTCATCCTCGGCGGCACCATCCGTGGTCTCAGGATCGGTGGGGAAGGCGGCAGCCTCATACAAGTGAGGTTGTTCCTCCATCTCCTGGGACAGCTCCCAGAATGCCTTGCCGCCCGAACCCCCGGCCTCATCGTTGTGGGCCATGTTTCTCTCTAAATAGAAACAAAGTTTGGTCAAAAAGTTGGTTATTGTCAAGGAACAAGATCATGGTCTCATCATTTAGGGTTTGTCGACACCGAGGCATCCTAAAATCTAAGCTTTTATCATTGAGGGTTTTTCAACGCTGAGGCACCCTAAAAGCCTAACCTTTCATCATTTCGGTTTTTATCGACACCGAGGCACCCTAAAAGCCATGCATTAGTCACAAGTACGCCGGGGCACTTGATCCTACTTAATTAACTACTAAGATACCCCGGCCCATGCATTAGTCACAAGTACCCCATATGTCCTATTTTTAGCAAATTCATGCTAAAATTCACGGAAAATTTCAGCATGACCTTTGCTGAAAATAGGACATATGGAGTACCCGAATTTGCCGGAACGGAAGTTAATCGACATTCCGGCAAACTCAAGGGCCTCTCAGGGTACCTGCAATATCATCACGACACGATGGTCGGAGACAAAACCCAGCAAACTAGCACCACAATGTGCCTCTACTTTCATATGGATGAAAAGGCCACAATGTGCCTCTACTAGCACCACAATCTTAGTTGCAGGTAATCTGTGTGTGTGTGCTGTTCCTTGCGTGTTTGTGGATAGCTGCTGAATATCGACACACAAAGCTACTTGTTTTCCTCAGAGAAAAAAAGCTAGTACTTATTTCCCTTATCAAATAAACAGTCAAAAGGAAAAATTGCATATTGGAACATCAGTATGCATTGATTTATGAAAGAGACTGCCTAGCATGGGCAGCAAGAGCCACTCAGGCTAGCCAAGGAGACTGCCCATGAAACCACACCCCAAGGTAGAAGCCATCATTCATTACAAATTTGAATATATGATATTCCAGAAAATAATCTGTCTACAAAATGAGATACATTCCGTTTAAACTACCAAGTTACACAAAGAAAATGCACCTAAGCACCAAGAGGAACTGTTACAACTCCATAAGGTATATCCAAGTCACTGCTACTCATATTCAAAAAACCTAACTCCAATATAACCAGAAAGATTGTAAAACATTATATCTCCATGCTGACATGAACTGAAAGCGTAACAAAAATACCTATTATTCTAGGCAGCTGCCTTGCTAGTGATTCGGTGTCGTCGCAACTGGATCCCTCCCACTCGACCTGCGATCTTCTACAAGGAAAAAGTAGCAGCTCAGTCAACCACCATATAATTATACAAGGAAAAAATGCTACTTGGCACAAGTGTAAACGAGAAGCTTGAGGTAGCAGCAGATTGAAGTGATAAAGTGCAAAGGAGATTTCACAAAACAGTACTCTTAGTACATTTGCTATTTCATAAAATATAGCAAATCTGCTAGAGTTTCTCTTAGTACTCCCTCCGTTCCATAATTCTTATCATGGTTGAAATGGCTCCACGAGACGAGGGAGGATCAAACTGAATACGCACAGCTTACTCGATTGCTCGAGAGCATGCTTATATCAGCAATGGTCAATCATCATTGCCCCAAATCAGAATTCTATTTCAAAAAACATAGCAGAAAAAATGCCTTCCTGGACCATGTTTTGTGAACAGATAAACTTCTGGTGGTGAGCAAATGGCAGCGAATTTTTATAATTCGAACAGTTACTAGGTCTAATGGACAAATGTCTCTGTTATAAGCATGCCAGGAAGAGTGCAAAGAAAAGCGATGCAAAACTATATGTAAAAAGAAGGCAGCAACAACACAGAATTACCCCAAAAGAATAAAGAATATGCTACCTACTGAAAGCAGCAAAATGATCATGGATTACAAGTCTGAAGAAGCAAGCGAGAAGAAGCTATCTCCTGAAAGCAACAAAATCCCAAACAATAAAGAACAAGTACAACTAACAGAAGATAAAAATTAAATTACCAAACAATAAAGAACAACCACCGCCTGCATTTTAACTTAAATGCAAACCACCAAAATCAATGTCAAGCAAAACCAAATAGTGCCTACAAACAATATATTTTGCATTAAACAGAGAGCATTGTTTGGCATACAGAACCCGTAATAATTTGTGGTCACCAATAGCTTGCAAAATTATGTAACAAGGGATAATATTGGGCTATGCAATCATCCTGATGCCTACTAACCTACATCTAACTTCAAGTAGAAAGGAAACATGTACTTTAGAATCAAGATGAAATTGCACACATTATGGCAGTTGAAAGAAAGAAACTGCTCAATTACACAAACTATTACAAAGGCTTCTCAGGCTTGCTTAGTAGTACCGCATTTATGAAGAGACACAATGGTAGACCTGTATGCAAACTATTATGGGAAATCCAATAGAACTAAAAAAATCTGTACAAAGAGTTCATTTGATATTGAAGAATTTCACTTAACATTATCATTTTGTTATCCAACACTCAACACATACATGGCAAGAGAACATTATATTATACATAGCCAATGAAGGCCTCACATATTAACATTATATTATACATAGCCTAAGAAGTGTGACAGCTTAGGGCCTCTTTGATCCAAGTAAGTTCACAGGAACTTCGCAGTAGAGAGAGAGAGAGAGAGAGAGAGAGAGAGAGAGAGGAGCTTGCACCAGCATCACCACCAGCAGCACCAGCAAGTTTGAGGCCTCTTTGATTCAAAGGAATTTTGGAGGATCCTATCACATATTCCTGTGACTTTTATCTATGATCACATATTCCTGAAATAGCAAATGTACTAAAACACTAGAGTGGCATTTATCTATGATCAACAGATCCGCCAAAGAGCATAACAAATTTCTATATACATTTAACATAATCGATCATTCGAACTTGATTCTAAGGATCAACTACTCTAGGTATGTACGTACATGGCAGACGAAAACACCTAGCAATAGCAACAAGAGAACATAGTTTCGTCCCTTAGGAAAAAACACGCCAGAGCATGAGAGATGGAGAGAGCAGAGAGAGAGAGGGGGGATGATACCTTGACGAGCTCCCCTGATGGCGTGGGTAGTAGGGTCGGGGCAGCGTCCCGGGAAGAACTAGGCACACGTGGTCCGAGGTGCGTGCAGCCTGCGCGCGAGAGGAACCAGCATCAACCTTGACGATGAAAGGGGGAAGGGGAGGTATCATCAGGGAACCAGCATCATCAGGGAACCAGCAGCATCACGCGGCGGCACAATCGAATCGAACAAAGGGGGAAGGGGAGGAGAAGAGGACCTTGCGAGACCTTCAATGGCGGGGTCGCGGGAGAGAAGAAGCATGCGAGCAGTGGCGTGGTCGATGGGAGCAGCTCGAGCAGAGGTGGCGGCGGACCTGGCCGGCGTCGAGGGTGGCGGGGCGGCGGGGCGGCGGGGCAGTGGCGTCGGGAGAGGAGAGGGGAAGGGGATCGAGGGCGAGGGCTCGGGCGAGGGAGAGGAGAGGGGAAGGGGATCGAGGGCGAGGGCTCGGCCGAGGGAGAGAGAGGGGATCGAGGGCTCGGGCTCGGGCGAGGGAGAGAGAGGGCATGGATACGAAGTAGGGGGCACAATACTAATGGCGCACCACCCCTCGGTGCGCCATAAGTATATACATGCTAATGGCGCACCTCGGCCTGGTGCGCCATTAGTATTTTTTTTTATTTCCGCTCGAGCCAACAGGTTATCACCCACGTGACCTCATCCACATCAACTCCCCTCTACTAGCTCGACTGGTTAGGTGGCAGTTCTCACACCAGGAGGTCCTGGGTTCGATTCCTAGGCTCCACAAAAAAAAAATTATGCATTTTAAAATGCTGTTTGATACTTATTTGTTTTTAAATATGTTCAAACTTGTTTAAATCATAACAGTAATTTTTTTATAAGAC
>NC_057801.1:831284159-831359029 GCF_018294505.1 Triticum aestivum | reverse complement strand
AATATTTTTTAAAAAAATATCATCAAACAGTAATGCCGGTGGAGCGGGGGAGGGTGTGGGGGGTCGGTGGCGGCGGTTGAGTAGGGGAGGGGTGCGGGGGGTCGGCGGCGGCGGTTGAGTAGGGGAATCGAGGGTGCGGGGGGTCGGCGGCGGCGGCCGGTGGACCGGGGGGTGCTCGGCGGCGAGGGGGACCGGATCTGGCGAGGTGGGATAGCGATCGAGATGGAGGGGGATCGAGATCGAGTGTCCATGAAATTTAAAAATATTCATGATAGTTCAAAAAGTGCCCATGAAATACAATCGAGAAATGAAGGCTGCGATTTAAATACAATCGATCTTAGCTAGCTATCTGTTAACCATCTTCTTGCCCTTCTTTTTCGCAAATGGAGTTCTTCTGTGGAACGGACGTCCTTTAGGTAGGGCGGTCCTGCTTCTTCTTGTGGTGTATGCTGCTACTTCATCATCGTCGTCATGTTTGATCCTCGGGTCGCCATACTTGTCAAAGTCTTGCTCATTGGCTACTCCATCCATTCCGATGATCTTCCTTTTGCCTCTCCTCACGACAACACGACTGGGCTTTGGCGGGTCGGTAATGAAGAAGCATTGGTCCACTTGGGAAGCCAGTACCCATGGCTCATTTTTCGTGGTGACGTTTGCGCCCGCCTTCGATGTCCCATGAACACGGTTTTCGAAGACCCGGGATCTCTATCTAGCTGGCGATACGTTGTGTCATCCATGCACCTTACGCATCCAGAAAATCCGTGGACTACCTGCCCCGCAAGATATCCGTAACCGAGATAGTCGTGCACCGTCATGAGCAGTGCGGCTCTCATAGGGAAATATTCTTTCTCTGCGGCGTCCCACGTATTGGCTGGCGTTTTCCACAGCGTGTCAATCTCCTCTTTCAGCAGCCCCAGATACAGATTGATGTCGTTCCCTGGTTGTTTCGGCCCTTCAATTAGCATACTCATGTGAATGTACTTCCTCTTCATGCACAACCAGGGGGGAAGGTTGTACATCCACACGAACACAGGCCAGGTGCTATGTGTGCTTCTCTGGCTGCCAAATGGATTGACTCCATCGGTGCTCGCGCCCAGCATGATGTTCCTTGGATCGTTCCCAAATTCTGGGTATTCGAAGTTCAACGCTTGCCACTGGCTTGCATCCTTAGGGTGACTCAGCATCTTGTCTTTTTTATCTATCTCCGGATCATTTGCGTCATCTTCTCGCTTCTTCTCCTCCCTATCCGCGTGCCAACGCAGGAGCTTTGCTACCTTAGGGTCCGCGAAATACCACTGCAGACGAGGAGTGATCGGAAAGTACCACACCACTTTTCGAGGAGCTTTCTTCCTCTTCTTGTATCGAGTGACACCGCACACCGGACATATGGTAGACTCCACATGCTCATCCCGGTAAATGATGCAATTGTTCATGCACACATGGTATTTCACGTGCGGTAAATCCAGAGGACACACAATTTTCATTGCCTCCTCCAAACTAGTCGGGCACTTGTTCCCCTTGGGAAGACGTTCGTGCCAGAATGACATGTTCTCGTCGAAGCATGCGTCGGTCATTTTGTGTTTTACCTTCATCTCCAGAGCCTGCATCCTTCATACAATGGAGTAACCGCGTCTAACTCAAGTTGATCCATCTTGGCTTTCTCTCGGGCGGCAGCTCTTGCGTTATCCGTCTGCTTGAGAAGCAGCTCCTGAATATGAGGGTCCTGCACCCAGCCCATCGATGGTCCAGCGTCGTCTACTCCGCCGGCATCATCATCATGTCCTGCATCTTCTACATGATGACTGTGTACAGCATCACCGTCGTGATCATCTCCTGGGGATTCTTTGTCTTCTCGCCCCCCCGAGCCGCGGTGGTTGTCTTGTTGCCCTTCCTCATTTCTTGCCCGGCCCCCATGGACGACTTCGTAGTCATCTTCATCACCTTGCCACCGATAGCCATCCATGAAACCACGCAAGAGCAGGTGGTCCCGCACCTGCCCGGAATCCGGGTCCGCAATAAGGCTATTCAGCTTGCATCTTCGACACGGACATCTTATCTCCGTCTCGTTCTTTTGAAGCATCTCGGCCTTCGCGGACCTCAAAAACCTATTCACGATGCCTTCGGTCATCGTTCGGACCATGGTCGCCTGCGGGGTAGAGCAAAACGATATTTTAGAACAAAGAAAAAAATTTGGCATGACTTTCCCTAAAAATAGGACCAAAAAGAATGCTTAATGCCAAAATTCTCGCCAAAACGGAAATGAATCAACATTCCGGCAAAATATTGGCAACTATTGCATTTCAAGTACCGGTACACCTCCAAACACAAACACATATGCAACACCACAAACATATGCAACACCACGAACATACATATATCTAGCTAGGCCATAAAAAGTGCATGTGCACATTGTTGTAGGGAGAACAACATAAATATAGCTTCCCCCCTTACTTACCTAGCAAAACAAGGTAACTTAACCACATAATTTGAATGAATCTATGGTGGAAATGAGGTGAAAAAGAGGAGGCACCCGAGACAAGGAGGAGGCGGTGGAGAGAATGAAGTGGGGAGAAAGTGAGTGTGGGAGGAGAGGCTGCCAAAATATCTTGTTGCTGCCCACTTACTAATGGCGCACCAGCAACAAATGCGCCATTAGTAATCCAGGTTACTAATGGCGCACCCCCAGATGGTGCGCCATTAGTACTTTTGCAAAAAAAGGAATAAAAACAATAATAAAAAAAATAACATTAGTGGCGCACCTTCCGGCCGGTGCGCCATTACTAGTTACAACTAGTAATGGCGCACCACCAGAGGATGCGCATTAGTATGTTTGGACAGGCGCACTAGTTCAAAAAAAAAATTCGGTACTAATGGCGCACCGTGAGCAGGGTGCGCCATTAGTAGTTTCAACACTAATGGCGCATCAGGGTGTGGTGCGCCATTAGTATATACTAATGGCGCACCACATGTCTGGTGCGCCATTAGTGTCAATTCCATCTATAGCCCTTTTCCTAGTAGTGATGGCTTCCTCCGTCACAAAGGAGGATATCGCAAAGCTCAGGGAGGCCGGGTATTTGACTGCCGAAGTTAAGCATAGGCTCCCCGCCCCTGGACAGGTTATCCCTACTCCCGAACCCAATGAGAGCGTCGTATTTGTATCTCACTTCCTCCGGGGCTTGGGCTTGACTCTTGACCCCTTCGTGAGAGGGCTCATGTTCTATTATGGGCAAGACTTTCACGATCTAGCTCTGGACTCCATTCTTCACATCTCGTCGTTTATCGTCATGTGCGAAGCCTTCCTCCATGTCACCCCACACTTTGGCCTATGGCTCAAGACTTTTAATGTGAAGCCGAGGATGATCGAGGGGCGGCATGCAGAGTGCGGGGGCGCCGCAATAAGCAGGAACGCCGAGGCCCCATGGCCCGAAGGCTCCTTCCCGAAGGTATCCGATCTATGGCAACGAGGTGGTTCTATGTCACAGCTCCTCGAGGCTCAGAGTGGTCGGCCGCCCCCGCCTTCCGCTCGGGCCCTCCGCCTCAACTGGCGTTGTGGGCCAACGTGGGACTGAACTGGGGGCCTACAAACGTTGTTCCGATGTTGCAGGGCCGCATTCGGGAGCTTCTCGAGAGGGACATTAGTCTTGTCAAAATAATCTAGGTAATGCTAGTTCGGCGGGCCCTGCCGTGTAAACATTGACCTCTCCGGATGTGGGAGTTCAATCCAGAAGGTCCGCGAACCATTCAGCACTTCTTCGGTACGACACCTGAAGGAATGTATAAGTTGTTCTTTGGACCACGAATAAAGTGTCCGTACACCACCGAGGATGTGGGCCTGAGCTGCAACCGCCCAGATACCCAAGTAAGTAACCCTGTGACCGAACACTTCGTTTATATTTGTCATAACATTGTTCTGAAAAACTGTCCGCAACCAGGATTGGCTCAGTAAGGCGGAGAGAATCAGGTATCCGGCCCCGCTTACCGAAGGCTCGCCCGGTCCGGCAATAGCCAGGATGCTTAAACGGGCGATAAGACAAGTGCCCTCGAAGAGAGGTGAAGGGAAGAGTGGAGAAGCCAAGAGTGAGCCTCACAGACTGTGCATCCGAACCGGGGGAATTAATGTCTCCATGGAGGAGGAGAATCGGGGAGGTGAATTTGAGGTTTCCTCCCCCCGCGGGAAGAAGAGGGCCGCTTCCGAAGACTTGGAAACGGGGGCACCTGAACAAGGGAAGAAAACTTCCCCAAAGGGCCCTGCCCCGAAGGGCGCTCCTACTGCACCGTGCCCGCTAACGGGCCAGCCCTCCACCGAGTTGTAAGTTCAATACACAAGAAGCTTATCGCTTTTCCCTCTAAGAGCAATAACCAGGACCTATTTTTTGCAGTCCGGCTAGCAGTTCGTCTCAACAGGGTTCGTCCGCGGGGGATCTTCTTCCGGAGATGATGGAGAGTGAAACCCCATCTATCTCTTCGCCCTATGGGCAGGCGACCCTAAGGTGTCGTCGCGGAGAAGTCCAGATCCACTGAGGCCAGAAGTTGATACTTCGGCCGCCCCGAGCCCAGCGCGTTTGGCTCCGCCGGGGGACAATGAAAAGGGTCCGGGTGAGTCCGGTGTCCTGCCGAACATACTAACGGGCCTCCAGGAGTCAGCTGCTCTCTTGGAGGATCACCGTACACTAATGGCTATGGTGTTGGAGAAAATTTCCTCCGCCACAAGCGGGTTAAATGAAGCTTTTAGGAGCTTGCTAAAAGGTTTTGAGGTAAGTAACGAAATATGCAGTTTTCTTGTTGCACCGCACGCGATAGATGTGCTCTGTATAAACAGTAGCCCGTGAGACTGTGGTTGCAAGCCCATGGTGGCAAACAGAGGTAATCATCGCACTTCTATTGATGTGCAGGTTGCTAAGGGTCAATAGATAAGACCGCTGAATGCGCCGAATTGAGGCGACAGATTGACGTGGTGGATGCCGACATCACACTTGTAAACAAGCGATTCGAGGAGTCGCAGAGTATGCGCTCTTATATCCACATTTGCTGTAGGAAATTATAAGAAGGTTGTAATATTAATATGATGTGATATGGCTGCAGGCGAAGCTACTGCCATTGAGGCCCTGAGGGCAGAACTTGCCCTAGCCAAGGAACAAGCCCGGATCAGCAATGCGGCTGCCCTAAAGGCAGACAAAGACTTGAATGCCGAACGGGCTGCTCATCTCCGAAGCGAAGAAAATATAGCCGAGATGGCTGTGGATCTGAGGGACACCGCTGGCCGGTATGAGCTTCTCGAGAAGAAGAATCAGACAAAGGCGGCTGACCTGAAGAAGGTGCTGGATTCGGCTAAGGAGATGCGGTCTGATATTAGAGACGCGCGAGAGGAACTTCGACAAGCCGGATAAATCGCGGCTGGAAATCCTTACTTGTTGCGGATGAAGTTTTTAGATCCAAAGTATGCTCCGTTGGATAAGCTATGGAGCGCGGCAGATGAGTAGGTAGACTTGGCGAAGAATGCGGTTGATGCAACCAAGTTGTTTAAGGAACATAAAGATAACAAAATGGATAGGCTGTTCTGGTCGCAATTTAATGCCCCAGCGCGCTCATTACCCTTGAGTGAGAAGATGGCCGCTATAGCTGAGCTCCATAGGCTGTCCGGCCTTGCAATGAGGTCTGTAATAGACCTTCTGTGGCCGAGGGGGGCGAAGCCGGATAGTTACTTTGGTTTGGTGCAACAATTATTTGGCGCCAGAGCGCGAGTAGATGCCGGGAAGAGGTCGGCGTGCATAGAGGGTGCGCGGATGGCCCTTGCCCGTGTGAAGACATATTGGGCGGATATGGAGGCCACCAGCATTGCAACCCAGGGTCCGGCAGGAAGCCAAGACCCAACCGAGCACTATTTTGAGAAGGTCATCGAAGGTGCCCGTAGAATAGAGGCTCAGTGCTTGAAGAATGTCATGTTCGAGTGACGAATCTATTAATTATAAACAAGTATGTGTTTAATTATAGAGGCTATTTTCTATACTTTTGCCTGAAAGTATTATAATGTCTCCTGTGTGTGTTTATGTATGCATATAACGTGAAAGTTAGCAGTCGTTGGCTTTAGCCCCCACGCATGTAATGCGGGGGTGTTCAAAAAAATAGGCGTAAACACACTTGATCCATCGTGTTGGTCCACTAAGGAGGTGATCGCACGTCAAACCAGGTAACCGGACTATATAGCTGTGACACTTTCACTTAGCCATGGGAGTTGAAAAGGTGGAGCTACTATGTAGGCCCTGGTACTTCCACGTGCATCCGGATACGGTTCACGTACTTGACCTAAAAACCGGTCCTTCATTGATGTGGAGGAGAAAAGTGGAATTGCAAGGGGGGACAGGGGCTAGGTGAAAAAAGCGACCCCCGCGTCGCCCGCGTCTGGCGACACGGGGGGAACCAACTCCGCCGCCCGATCTCCGTCTATGCCGCCGCTCCCCGCAACACCGTCGCCGGAGGGCCGGCCGCGCGAAGCCGCGCCGCACCCAGGGAAGGTGGCGGCGGGGCGGTCTCGTTCCAATCTCCATACCAGAACCCCTCCCCCAACCCTCGATCTGGCCGGAGCCGCTCCACCACCGCGCCCCCCTCTCCAACGCCCCCTCCCTCGTCCACTCCGACGGCGCTTGTCCCCGCCCTGGCCGGTTCTGGGACGGCGGCGGCACCCTGATGTCTTCCCCGCGCACTCGGCCCAGCCCGCCTAGATCCAATCTGGCGAAGCTCCTCCCTCATGGTGGCCGATTCGTGGCTGCATCGGCGGAGTCCTGCTGCTCCTAGCGCTGCGCCCCGCCCCATGATTCGCGTCCTTGGGTTGGGCTCCGCCTCCTCCCGCCCTCAACCACTCGCCGTCGCCGACTGCGGTTCTACCGCCACGTCTCCCACCTCCAGCGTCCCCTGCTCCGTCGTCGTCGTGCTTCTTCGCGGTGCTCGCCAACGAAGTCGGCGTCACGGCTCCTACGACTATGGAGCCCTCCCCCTCCCAGTTCCCCCGGTGGGTTTCCGCTATTCGTGGCTTTACTCGCTGGGGGTTCCGCAGCGGCCCCTGGTTTGTCGGCGGAGGCTCCATCCGCCGTTGCCTCGTGGCTAGGAACTGCGCCCTCCATCCTACTGCCCGGTGTCTTCTCGCCGGCCTCCGACGCCTTCCGCCCTCAACCACTCGTCACCGTCTACTAAAGTGCTCCGAGTCTTGCTCCTCCGCCACCCCCCTGTTCTATCGTCGTCGTGCTTCTGCTTGCGCTCGCCAACGAAGGTGGCGTCATGGCTCCTGCCATGGAGCCCTCCACCTCCCATTTCTCCCTCGGTGGGCTGCCACTACTCATGGCTTTTCCTGCTGGGGGCACCTCACCGGTGGTCTTCACTGGTGCCCTCAGCGTTAAGGTGCCTACCGGTGTCGCTCTGCCGGTTGGATTCACCTGGATCTGGGGCCGCCCGTTCCTGCGCTGCCCGATGCTGTTGGCGGCTGCTCTGTGATGCTCTTTGCGTGAAGATGTGACCAGGGATGGGAGAAATCCATGGTCGGCCAGCTGCTGCTGGCGGAGACAGCGGCGGTGATGATGTTATGTACCTAGGGTAGGGTCATGGACCTATCTAGGATACCATACCCAAGGACATCCTTAGACGAAGATACCTTCCAGTCGACCAAGAGAGACTCCACTCGACTGGCTAGAAGACACTTGACGAACCTAAAGACACTCGACCATGAAGACTCACTCGACCATCAGGAGTTCAGGATCTACTCTGTATCCAAATGGTCTGTAATTAAGTAGTCTTAATGGTCATGATGACACTTTATGTAGGGCGTTACCAGTAACGCCCCGCCTTAATGTACTTTAATCCTCTGCTACGTGGGTTTGCTGGGGTCTTGGCGTCCTCTATATAAGCCACCCCCTCCACTAGTAGAAGGGTTCGCACCCCTGTAACTCATATACACATAAACCAGTTGACCGCCTCTGGGCTCCGAGAGGTAAGGCTATTACTTCCTCAGAGAAGGGCCCGAAACCGTTAAACACTCGTGTGTACAATTACTCCATAGCTAGGATCTTGCCTCTCCATACCTACCCCCCATTCTACTGTCAGACTTAGAACCACGACAGTTGGCGCCCACCTTGGGGCAGGTGTCTTAGCGACTTTTTGGAGAAGTTGCAATTTGTCCGATTGCCTTCATCATGGTTTCCGGCGGAACTCTGGTCGAGGGCCGCGAGAACCGTCTCGGCACGCTCGCTTTCATCGCCGACGACTCCGCTTGGCTCCAGGACGCACCACTCGACATCGACG
Organism: Triticum aestivum; assembly: GCF_018294505.1. Classification (NCBI taxonomy): domain Eukaryota; kingdom Viridiplantae; phylum Streptophyta; class Magnoliopsida; order Poales; family Poaceae; genus Triticum; species Triticum aestivum. The sequence continues at coordinate 831,350,740 of NC_057801.1, read as the reverse complement.
CGCTCCCCGTCCGCGGGGCGACGCACTTTCGGGCGTGTGTCCACGGTGTCCTGCTACGGCAGCCGTCGACCCCATACCGGTCGACTCCTGTGCCGTCTTCCCTCCCTGTCTCCCGCCAACGCAAGCGCTCTGGTCGGTCGAGACTTCAGCGATGGGTGAGGCACGTGGTGGCTCGCCAATCGGCCACCACCCAAGTCGCGGCAATTGAGCCCGACGAATCTCACTACGGCCTGTTCGACCTGTCGACTGGCTCCGTAGAGACTGCATCCGAGTGCGATAGTAGTGATCCAGCGGCGGAGGTCCTGATGGTCAACGGGCCTCGTAGCCCTCCCGGTTTCCCCCGCAATGACGGGATGGACGATGGAGGCGATCCCGCTCAGGCCCATGAAGAGTATCAGCCCGAGCCGCTCACTTCTCAGCAGACGGAAGAACTTCACCGTCGGAACATGGATGCCCTTCATACTCCCATTGCAGGAGAAACCCCTGAGGCACGTGCCCTGGAAGAGGCGCGTTTGGCCAACTTGGCTGAACGCACTCGGCTGGAGAACCTCCAGCGAGCACTCGACGAGCGTGCGCGTCAGCGAGCACCCGACTCCCACCGATGTCAGCTCTTTCCGCAACCGACTTAGGTATATCGAACCCTGATTCAAAATTTGGCAGCTGCTGCCCGTATAGCGGAGTCAATTCAGCCCTCTCAGTCGGAGGCTGGAAGAGGCTTGATGCAGATCAGAGATTTGCTCCGGGCGGCAGGAGATCAGAATTCAGCCGTGTCTCATTCACGCAACAGGATTCACAGTCGATCCGTCGCTACGAATACTATTCAGTCGGCTCACAGCCCAAGGTCGCCTCCGAGGCGAGTGGGACGTGAAGGCCGGTGGGACCACTACGAGTGCCCACTCCTCCCCCGAGAAGTGGGTCTAACGCCCATCGGCAGCAAGATGATAGACGCCGGCTTAGTGTTGGGTGGAGGGCTCCAGTCGACCCCAGAGAGCCAGGCTTTGACGCGAGGTCCATCATCATGCAAGGTTTGGTCGACCGGAACAGAGCTCATAGAGGTGGCCATGACAGAGATGTGCCCGCAAGCAGCCGAGTCCACATTTCGGGTCCAGAATGCTTTAGCAGAGCCATCAGAGCCGTAGTGATACCCCCAACTTCAGGTTGGCGACTGGAGTGAGTAAGTTCACCGGAGAGTCTAAGCCTGAAACTTGGCTTGAAGACTACCGGGTGGTTGTTCAGATTGGTGGCGGTAATGATGAGGTAGCCATGAAGCATTTGCCACTTATGCTAGAGGGTTCATCCAGGGCGTGGTTGAATCAGTTACCTCCTAGCAGCATTTACACTTGGGAAGATCTTTCCCGAGTGTTCGTCAGGACGTTCGAGGGAACTTGCAAACGACCAGACGGATTGACAGAGCTGCAAGTTTGCGTACAAAAGTTGAGTGAAACACTGAGAGATTACATCCAGAGATGGATCAGTTTGCATCATACTGCAGAGAATGTGTCAGACCACCAAGCGGTCTGCGCCTTCAAGGATGGTGTCAAGAACAGAGAGTTGAGCCTGAAGTTTGGTCGAACTAGAGATACCTGAGTCGGATGATGGAAATAGCCACCAAGTACGCCAATGGCGAAGAAGAGGACCGACTCCGGAGTGGCAAGTACAAGCCGAGTCAGTCGGAGAAAGGAAATTCCAGTCGGAAGCAGAAGTGGAAGGTCGAGCCAGCTGCTCCTGGAGAGGCTCTGGCCGTGACTCGGGGTAAATTCAATGGGAAGCCCAAAGGATCTTGGAACCCCAAGAAGGTAAAAGATAAGGAAGGTAATGACGTGATGGATCTACCGTGTCATATCCACACGAAGAAAGACGAAGAGGGTAACTTCATCTACCCAAAGCACACCACTCGCCAGTGCCGGCTCTTAATCCAGCAGTTTCAAGGAAAACAGCCGAAAGACAAAGAGAAGGAGTCGTACAAGGCTGAGGACAAGGAGGACAGTGATGGAGAGTACCCTCGTGTCAACTCCACTTTGATGATTTTTGCTGATGTAGAGAGCAAAAGTCGACTGAAAGTGATCAAGCGTGAGGTCAATATGGTCGCCCCGGCGACACCAAACTATCTGAGATGGTCGTAGACTCCCATTACTTTCAACCAGTCTGATCACCCTACTCACATTGCCACCCCTGGGAGGCAAGCGCTGGTGGTCGACCCAGTCGTCGAAGGCACTCGACTGACGAAGGTATTGATGGATGGCGGCAGTGGATTGAATATACTGTATGCAGAGACGCTCAAGGGAATGGGCATTCCGATGTCCAGGCTCAGTTCCACCAACATGAGTTTTCACGGAGTCATCCCAGAAAAAAAGGCTGAGTCACTCTACCAAATAGCTCTGGATGTAGTGTTCGGCGACTCGAAGCATTTCCGCAAAGAGAAGCTGACATTTGAAGTCGTGGATTTCCGAAGCGCCTACCACGCTATTTTGGGAAGACCAGCCTATGCCCGCTTCATGGCTCGACCATGTTACGTGTACCTCAAGTTAAAGATTCCTGGCCCCAAAGGCGTGATCACCATCACTGGCAGCCGGAAGAAGGCAGAAGAATGTTTCCAGAAAGGCTCAAAGATTGCGGATGACCAGATAACAGTGGTAGAGCTGGAAGAATACAAGAAGAATGCAGATCCGAGTGATTTGCTGTGGGCCAAGAAGCCCACCACAGAGTCAGCATTTCAGTCGTCTGGGGAGACGAAGCCAGTTCATATCCACCCGACTGACCCCAATGCAGCTCCGACCAATATTTCCACAATACTCGACTCTAAATAGGAAGAAGCGCTCATCCAGTTCCTCCGTGAGAACTGGGACATCTTCGCATGGAAGCCAGCTGACATGCCGGGTGTTCCCACTGGGGGCTGGCTAAGCATCTCCTTAGAGTCGACTCAAAAGCGAAACCAGTTAAAGAACATCTTCGACGGTCCGCCGTTCAAAAGAAAAAAGCCATTGGCGAGGAGGTGGCTCGACTCCTTGCAGCAGAGTTCATCCGAGAGATATACCACTCCGAGTGGCTTGCCAATGTCTTCATGGTTCCCAAGAAGGACAACTCACTTGACATGTGCATTGATTTCAAACATATCAATTGGGCCTGCCCGAAAGATCATTTTCCTCTCCCTCGCATCGACCAAATTGTCGACTCGACCGCAGGATGCGAGAGATTGTCTTTTTTAGATGCTTATTCCGGGTATCATCAGATCCGTCTGTATGGACCTAACGAAATCAAAACAGCTTTCATCACTCCATTCGGGTGCTTCTGCTATATCACCATGCCATTCGGCCTCGAGAATGCCGGAGCCACGTTCATGAGAATGATTCAAAAGTATTTACTCACTCAAATCAGTCGGAGTGTGGAAGCGTACATGGATGATATCATGGTCAAGTCGTGAAAGGGTTCCGACCTATTTACTGACCTAGCTGAAACATTTGCCAATCTCAGAAGGTATGATATCAAGCTCAATCCATCGAAGTGCACATTCGGAGTACCTGGCGGAAAGTTACTCGGTTTTCTCGTTTCAGAATGAGGAATCGATGCTAACCCAGAAAAAGTTGGCACCATACTCCTAATAAAACGCCCTGTGCGTGTGCACGACGTCCAGAAGCTTACTGGATGCTTGGCCCCTTTAAGTCGATCCATCTCTCGTCTCGGTGAAAAGGCATTGCCCCTTTACCAACTGATGAAGAAGGCAGACAAGTTCGAGTGGACTCCAGAAGCTGATGCAGCGTTTGCCGAGTTAAAACTCTACTCTCCACCCATCCGGTGCTTGCTGCTCCAATTAGCAAAGAGCCTCAGTTGCTTTATATGTCAGCCACAGGACAAGTCGTCAGTACAGTACTTACGGTTGAGCGGGAAGAAGAAGGGAAAGCCTTCAAAGTTCAGAGACCAATGTATTATCTCTCTGAAGTTTTGACCCCATCGAAGCAAAGATATCCTCATTATCAGAAGCTCGTATATGGGATCTACACGACCATGAAGAAGGTTTCTCATTATTTCTCTGATCACGACATTACAATCGTCAGCGACGCACCATTGTCAGAGATTCTGCACAACAGAGATGCAACTGGTCGAGTGGCTAAGTGGGCGATTGAACTCCTTCCCCTTGATGTCAAATTCGAGGCAAAGAAAGCCATTAAGTCCCAGGCTATAGCAGATTTCCTTGCCAAGTGGATTGAGCAACAGCGGCCGACTCAAGTTCACTCGGAGCATTGGACCATGTTCTTTGATGGCTCTAAGATGCTAAATGGTTCTGGTGCTTGGGTTGTTTTGGTTTCCCCCCGAGGGGACAAGCTCAGATATGTGCTCCAGATCCACTTTGATTCCTCGAACAATGAAGCAGAATATGAAGCATTGTTGTATGGGTTGCGCATGGCCATTTCACTCGGCGTCCGTCGTCTTATGGTTTATGGCGACTCAGATTTGGTGGTCAATCAGGTGATGAAGGAGTGGGACGTTAGAAGCCCAGCCATGACTGGATACTGCAATGCAGTGAGGAAGCTCGAAAAGAAGTTCGAAGGGTTAGAGCTCCACCACATACCCCGACTGAAAAATCAAGCAGCTGACGATCTGGCGAAGATAGGATCCAAGAGAGAAGCCATCCCCAGTGATGTGTTCTTGGAGCATATCCACACTCCATCAGTCGTAGAAGATCCTTGTACCGATGAAGCTCCGCAACCTAAGAGTGTTACGGACGCGACTGAGGTTGAAGTCCCAGCAGTGGTCGACCTGATCATGGAAGTTTTAGTGATCACTCCAGATTGGACAGTACCATATATCGCGTATATCTTGAGGAAAGAACTCCCGAGGAAGAGGCTCGACAGATTGACAGATCGTCCGCCGATCTAAGGCCTTTACCGTGATAAGAGGACAGTTGTATAGAGAAAGCGCGACTGGAGTTGGTCAGAAATGCATAACACCGGAGGAAGGTTGAATAATCCTTGATGACATCCACTCGGGGACCTGTGGCCATCATGCGTCCTCTTGGACCATCGTGGCCAAAGCATACCGAGCCGGATTTTATTGGCCAAGAGCGAATGAAATGGCGAAGGAGATAGTCGACAAGTGCGAGGGATGTCAATTTTACTCCAAATTGTCGCACAAGGCCGCGTCAGCTTTGAAGACTATACCACTCGTCTGGCCCTTTGCAGTGTGGGGTTTGGATATGGTCGGTCCTTTGAGAACAGGCAGAAGCGGTTTTACCCATGTGCTGGTAGCAGTCGACAAGTTCACTAAGTGGATCGAAGCTAAACCCATCAAGAACCTCGATGCCGGTACTGCTGTCAGCTTCATCAGAGAATTGATATTCAGATATGGAGTCCCGCACAGCATCATCACTGACAACGGGTCAAACTTCGACTCTGAAGAGTTCAGAGCTTTCTGCACGTCTCAAGGCACACGAGTCGACTATGCTTCAGTCGCTCATCCACAGTCGAATGGTCAGGCAGAACGAGCCAACGGTTTGATTCTCAAAGGGTTGAAACCCCGTTTGATGCGTGATCTTAAGCATGTGGCCGGTGCATGGGTCGACGAACTTCCTTCGGTGCTTTGGGGGTTAAGGACCACGCCCAACCGGTCGACTGGAAGAACTCCATTCTTCCTGGTCTACGGAGCGGAAGCAGTCTTGCCAAGCGACCTTCTCCACAATGCTCCCCGGGTCGAGCTCTACACCGAAGCTGAAGCAGAACAAGCGCGGCAGGATGCAGTCGACCTTTTAGAGGAAGAAAGGGAGATGGCTCTTATCAGATCAACCATTTACCAACAAGACTTGCGTCGCTTCCACGCCAAAAACGTGAAGAGTCGAGCCTTCCAGGAAGGAGATTTAGTTCTCCGAGTGGACCAGCAGAAACCACACAAGCTTGCTCCTTCTTGGGAAGGTCCCTTCATCGTTACCAAGGTTCTCCACAATGGAGCATACCGTCTTTACAATGTCGAGCATCAGATTGACGAGCCCCGAGCATGGAACGCGGAGCTTCTCCGCCCCTTTTACACTTAAGTATTCACTCGGATGAGTTCTAATAAAAGTACTTTTGTAGTTTATTTGTCAAAGACAAGAGCTTTATAATTTTCCCAGTAATTGTTGTTTCTTTTTTCCACTCAAAACAATCCCCCAGTGGGTGGCTTGGCTGCGAATCCGATTCGCCCAAGTCTGTAAAAAAAATCCTAACCAAGTGGTGAGCCAGTCTCCCACACGAAGGCTTAGCTGCGAAACCCGTTTCGCCTAAGATAAATAAAATCCTGTCGAGTGGAAAGCCAGCCTTCCACTCGGAGGCTTAGCTGCAGTCCAAGTACTCGCCTAAGATAAATAAAATCCTGTCGAGTGGTAAGCCAGCCTTCCACTCGGAGGCTTAGCTGCAGTCCAAGTACTCACCTAAGATAAATAAAATCCTGTCGAGTGGTAAGCCAGCATTCCACTCGGAGGCTTAGCTGCAGTCCAAGTACTCGCCTAAGATAAATAAAATCCTATCGAGTGGTAAGCCAGCCTTCCACTCGGAGGCTTAGCTGCAGTCCAAGTACTCGCCTAAGATAAACAAAATCCTACCGAGTGGTAAGCCAGCCTTCCACTCGGAGGCTTAGCTGCAGCATTGCGCTCGCCTAAGTACAAATACAACATGCGCTCTGCAAGGGGGACGAGGTGCAGGTCGACTGCTACCCTCTCCTTCCGAGCTACGCCACAAGTACAACATGCGCCCTGCAAGGAGGACGAGGTGCAGTAGACTGTTACCCTCTCCTTTCGAGCTACGTCACAAGTACAACATGCGCTCTGCAAGGAGGACGAGGTGCAGGTCGACTACTACCCTCTCCTTCCGAGCTACGCCACCAATACAAAATCCTACCGAGTGGAGAGCAAACCTCCCGCTCGGGGGCTTAGCTGCAGCCCGGTGCTCGCCTAAGTTTTTGAAAATCCTACCGAGTGGAGAGCAGACCTCCCACTCGGGGGCTTAGCTGCAGCCCAGTGCTCGCCTAAGTTTTTGAAAATCCTACCGAGTGGAGAGCAAACCTCTCACTCGGGGGCTTAGCTGCAGCCCAGTGCTCGCCTAAGTTTTTGAAAATCCTACCGAGTGGAGAGCAAACCTCTCACTCGGGGGCTTAGCTACAGCCCAGTGCTCGCCTAAGTTTTTGAAAATCCTACCCGGTGGAGAGCAAACCTCTCACTCGGGGGCTTAGCTGCAGCCAAGTGCTCGCCTAAGTTTTTGAAAATCCTACCGAGTGGAGAGCAAACCTCTCACTCGGGGGCTTAGCTGCAGCCCAGTGCTCGCCTAAGTTTTTTGAAAATCCTACCGAGTCGAGAGCAAACCTCTCACTCGGGGGCTTAGCTGCAGCATAGTGCTCGCCTAAGTGTATTCGGGAACAAGTCGATTGCAATGAGCGCTTCGCTTTAACCTGCAAAAGACGCCTCAAACCAGATGCAAACATATTCAATGTCGAATCCAAGTTCGGATAACACCTAACGGAACCGAAAGTGCTCAGGCGCTAGGCCTGTTAATGTTTGTCGGTTACAAAACTCACTCGGCATACCGAGGCAAATTTAAAGTATCAAGCTCAGAAGTTTTTTACCCCTCCTGTGGAGGGCTGGAAGGTGCAACAAACTCGTCCAGATCAATTCCATCTGCAATCCGAGTGGCAGCAGCAATGAAGGTCTCCATGAAAGATCTGAAATCGTGCTTCTTGGTGTTAGCCACCCTAAGAGCCACCAGCTTGTCCTCTCGTGCATCCTTGCAGTGAACGCGGACCAGATACAGAGCTACATCTGCACCGCACCTGGCCGAAGACTTCTTCCACTCCTGCACTCGACTTGGAACCTCGTTCAGTCGAGTCATCAGAGACTTGAGGTCGTTCTGGAGCGTCTCTCTTGGCCAGAGTGTTGTGTCGATGCGAGAAGTTGCGACCTTCAGCCTTGCGAGATAGTCGATGACAGCGGCAACACGAGATTCAAGCCGGAGCACGTTCATGGCGACTTCATCTTTCACAGGAGAGTTGATGGGGTCCAGGTTTACTTCCAGTCGACCAGTCTGCTCTTCAAAGTTCTGACAAAATTCTGCAAGCACAACCACCGAGTCAAGACAAACAGTCGGAGGTTACAATTAAAATATTTGTTTGATACAAAGGATTACCTTCAAGCATGAGGAACAACTTCTTGGCGAGCCCAGCTAGATAAGCCTCTAGATCGTTCTTCTTTCTCTTCAACTCACTGGCCTTGTCATTCAGGGTGGTCTTGTCACTTTTCAGTCGACTGACCTCCTGGTTGGCAGCATCAAGAGCAGCTTTCAGATTGGTGTTTTCTTCTTCAAGATTGGTCACTGAAGCCAGCTTCTCATCCGCAAGCCTGGTCTTCTCCAAAGCAGTTTTTTGCATCTCAGCCAACTCAAGCTCTTGCTTCTTCAGGGCATCCCTCACTTTGTCTGCAAAGTTACAGTGAGATTAGATTCGGAAACAAGTGAGAGGCAAAGGCAGTCGTCAAAGGCCTCACCAAGCATACCTTTAGCTTCCTCCTTCGCCTTCGTCAAGTTCTCTTGGGCCAGTTTCAGATCGAGCTCGAGCTGAATGTGTTTGTTCTCCAACTCAGTATAACGAGCTGCAAGGTCACAGGATTTCTACGAAGAACCAATCGACAGATGTCAAAGACAATTCACTTCCGAGTGAGTAAGGAAAAATCATAGCGTTTCTAAGACTACGGCCGAATGCAAACATTCGACCACAGTCTCGGGGACTACACCCAGTGGGTGCACACAGCGTGCCCCCACTAGTTTCATCAGTTAGAGTCGACCAGTCGACCAACAACACAAAAAAACGGGAGATGTTCTTCAGACTATAGTCAACTGCCCGCAGTCGACCACAGTCTCGGGGACTACACCCAGTGGGTGCACTCAACGTGCCCCCACCGGTCTATGAATCTATTCGACCTAGTCGAGTAAGGAAAAAACTTAAGACATAAAGCCTATGGTCGATTGCCAGCAGTCGACCATAGCCTTGGGGACTACACCCAGTGGGTGCACTTAGCGTGCCCCCACTAATCCGGAATTTCAATCGACGCACCCAGTGGGTGTAGGACAAACTCTAAGAATTTCAGAAGGAAGAGTTTGCAGATATCATATCCTAACAGAACAGGCAGTGACCGACTGACTTGAACATTACTCTGAAGAGCCGAACTGGCGTCATAGGCGGCCTGGCTGGCTTCTCGTATTGCCTTCACTTGCTCCATCATGACCCCCGCTTGACGGATTGCTTCTTTAGCAGCACTAGCTTGGTCTTCAGGAACAGAATAGGTTGAGAAAAGCGAGGGTTGAGCAGCACTCAATGATGAAGGACGAGCACTCGTCAATGGCACCGCAAAGGTTACGGTAGGCCGAGTGACATTGTCTCCCTCCACGACCAACGTCTCGGGTGCTGGCACGTCCTGAGTCGCCTTGCCAGCAGACGCCTTTTTGCTCCTCCTCTGCCTTGATGGTTCCTCGTCATCGTCGTCGAGAAGATCGATAACGATGTTAGATGAAGCTGCAGAAAGAATCAAAATTAGAGACAGTAAGTCAGTTGACTGAAAACGGCATCATAAGAGTCATACCAGGTTTTGAGGTAGCAGCATCCTCCATCTCGTGGTCTTCAGCCCTGGCCAAAGTATCGGAAGTAGCAGCGCTGCAGTTCCAAAAGTCAGTCGATTGGCCTATGAGTTGACCAAGAACAAGTTCATGAAACGGGGAAAACTCAAGACTACCATTACCCTGAGATAGTGGGGATCACCATCTTCATCTTCGGCAAGACCTTCGCAGGTTTCGACGGTGCCACTCGAGATTGCTTCAGAGCCTTCTCAGTCGGCGCCAGAGAAGTAGTCCGAGGGCGCTTGGTCGAGTGGGTAGCGGTCGCGACCCCCTTACCACGCTCAGTCGCAGGATCATGGACAAGCTTCGAGCATCTTTCCGAGCGGGGAGGTACAACTTCCTCCTCCCCCTCCTCTTCTTCCTCCTCACCAGAGTCATCGCCCTCGTCATCGTCGTCAGCATCCGAATCCCACTCCTCCGGGCTTTTGCCCCTGCTTCCTTCCTCCTCCTCAGTCGGCGTCTGCGCTCCATTGGGCATCGAGTATAACTCAGTGGTGGCCTGTCAGACAACAAAGCAAAACAAAGATCAATCGACCAATTCGCGGCAAAGCAGAATGGATAAAGCAAGATTACAATCGGAGATAAGTGGCCATACCGTGTCCGGCTTATAAGTACAGTCGAGTGGCGGGATCCTCCTAGCCCCTTGAGGGTTGTCCTTGTTCCCTGTGATGGCGGCCACCCACCTCTCCAGCGTGGCATCGTCGACTGCTTCTGGATGGACCCGAGTGGTGTCTTCGGTACCGCAGTACAGCCACATCGGGTGGCCTCGGTACTGAAGCGGTTGGATGCGCCGCCTAAGGAAGACTTCCAGAAGATCCATGCCCGTCACTCCATCCCGAACGAGTTGGACCACTCGCTCCATCAACATTTTTACCTCGGCTTTCTCCTCCGGAAGCACCTTCAGAGAAGACGGTTTGTCCACTCGGTCCATGGAGAACGGAGGGAGACCAGTCGACTGCCCCGGCGTCGACTCGTCTTGGCAGTAAAACCAAGTCGACTGGCACCCTCTAACCGACTCAGGAAGGGTCATGGCCGGGAAAGTGCTCTTATTCCTCAACTGAATCCCAATACCCCCGCACATCTGAATAACCTTGGTCCTCTCATCGTCCGGACTCGCCTTTTTCACTGTCTGTGAGCGACAGGTGAATATGTGCTTGAAGAGACCCCAGTGTGGTCGACAACCCAGGAATTTCTCGCACATGGACACAAAGGCAGCAAGATAGGCGATGGAATTGGGATTGAAATAGTGGAGTTGCGCCCCAAAGAAATTCAGAAACCCTCGGAAGAAAACACTCGGCGGCAGAGAAAAACCACGGTCTACATGAGTGGTTAAGAGAACGCACTCACCCTCCTGCGGCTGCGGCTGACACTCGGTCCTCGGAAGCCTTGCTGACCCGTGGGGGATCAGTCCCTCATTTGCCAGGTCATTGAGATCTTTCTCAGTGATGGTCGAGCGGATCCAATCCCCTTGGACCCAACCCTTTGGCAGGCAGGACCTTTACGATGATCCGCCCCGACTGGACGGTCTCCCCTTCGCTTTCCCCGTCGCCGTCGCCTTCTTCGCGCGCTCTAGGGCCGCCGTCTTCTCCTTCACCATTGTCGTCGGCGAAGCGTGCGAGGAGCGGATAGGCGGAGGCGAGAGCAGGCACAGTGGGCGGAGTCAAAGAGGGAGGAGAGAAGAATGGGAAGGCACTGTTCAAAAAATCCTCTGTCGGCGCTTTATATAAGGACGCTTCTGAGTGGCTGACTAGTGGGTCCGGGCGATCCTGTCACATCCTGAAACAGTCGCGCACGCACGATACGTGGCAAAAAAGGCGGCACGGAAATCGAGGCATCCACGCCTTATCCCATCCGATTGCCGCGGCCCGCCCCGCTTCGCGCGCTTCCCAAATTTCGGATCCCGCAGAATCCGCTAAACAGCAAATCAATCTGCCAGACGATATCTTTCCTGCGATCCGTCGCTCGGCAGTTCACCAAAGTTCAAAAAGTTCAGTTGACAGAAGACAAGAATGGATCAAGACGACTGAAGTAAAAGTTGACGCCAACGCCGAAAGAAAAATCGCCGATCCAAGATACGACATAATCAAAGCACAGGAAATGAGTCGGAGAAAATCATCAAGTCCTTCCTCACTCGAACCTCGATCCATTCGGGGGCTAATGATGATGTTATGTACCTAGGGTAGGGTCATGGACCTACCTAGGATACCATACCCAAGGACATCCTTAGACGAAGCTACCTTCCAGTCGACCAAGAGAGACTCCACTCGACCGGCTAGAAGACACTCGACGAACCTAAAGACACTCGACCATGAAGACTCACTCGACCAATCAGGAGTTCAGGATCTACTCTATATCCAAACGGTCTGTAATTAAGTAGTCTTAATGGTCATGATGACACTTTATGTAGGGCGTTACCAGTAACGCCCGGCCTTAATGTACTTTAATCCTCTGCTACGTGGGTTGGATGGGGTCTTGGCGTCCTCTATATAAGCCACCCCCCTCCACTGGTAGAAGGGTTCGGACCCCTGTAACTCATATACACATAAACCAGTCGACCGCCTCCGTGCTCCGAGACGTAAGGCTATTACTTCCTCAGAGAAGGGCCTGAACTCGTTAAACACTCGTGTGTACAACTACTCCATAGCTAGGATCTTGCCTCTCCATACCTACCCCCCATTCTACTGTCAGACTTAGAACCACGACAGGAGGCGCTTCACGTCGTTTCCATCTTGATGGCGTTGTCTTCATCCCCCGGTTCATCGCGATGGCCTGGGTGTACTCTGGGGTGTTCTCTTCTTGGTGATGTCCTTTGACTACGCCGATGATACATAGGTGCCGTGGCGCAGTCTTGGCCTGGCGTGACCTTTTGACTGTACCCCATGACACTGGTGGTGTCGCGGTGTTGTGCAGTCTGTACCCCATGACATGGTGTTGTCGCGGCGTTGTGCATTTTGTGCCCCATGACACATGTGGTGTCGCGGCGTTGTGCAGTCTGTACCCCATGGCATCGGTGGTGTCGTGGCGTTGTGCGGTCCTGGTTGGCCGGCGCCTTTCGATTGTGTCGATGGTATAGTGTCTTGGTATGGTCTCGGCTGACTGTTGCAGTCGAGTGCTCGGGGGTGCCCCCCCTTCACCATGTGTTCTTTCACTTTATCTCTCTTCTTGTGCCCCCCTGTTCTTCTAGTTCACTTGAACCCTATCTTTTATTAGGCTGCAAAGTCTAAAGGCAAAAATGAATACAATTCAGGTGGAGGGCTTTGCCCTCCCCAGGTGACCTTCAAAAAAAATTTCATGCGGAGGAATCCTATAGATTCCGATGAGTCCTCGAGTGGTTGATCAGTTTCTCGCTGTATCATGGCAGTCAGTTTTCGGCTTTCTCTACTGAGGTGCTCATCCGGAATAACCAGGGCACAATCGCAGTAGTTCTCCTTTGGCCGCCTTAGCCGATAGAATGGAATGTATGGCAGCAAACCCAGGAGCCTGGCTAACCCAACATTTGACCAAAGACATGATTCGGAGCTGACGCATATAAGGCCGAACTCGTGACGCCGAACACTCCCGAAGGTATTCGTACTTTATAGCATATACTCGGCTGAATAACGCCCTTGACCCTGAAATTCCAGGTACGTGCATTGATCTGTCGTGGCGAAAAGCCTATAACGCTAGTGTCCCTTATGGGTGTATGAAATACCCGTGGGATGTCAAGAAACAAAAGACAATAAACAAGGATTATACAGGGGCTTAATCCAAAGAGAAACCTTTGGGCGGGGCCCTGCTGCACGTCTGTGCCTTTGTCTTTGTTGTGCCGTATCCTGGAAGGGTGTGGCACGAGTAGTGTCTGTAAAAACGAAAACTCATAAAGAGGAGTAAGCGTGCGGGAATTTGGTTATTCTCAATGGGTATTAGAAATATGAGATATTTGCCTATTGATAAGCAAGCCGAAATGTGGGCTTTATTATGTGTTGACAGCCCCTGGTACCATTTATGGGGATATATGTTTAGCACCCAGTCGGGGTTTATCCGGGCTGTTGTTGATGGTGGAGCAACGGACTCGTCTAGCCGTGTCTGTGGTCTCAACGACCGATCATGCGTTCTAGCGGGAGAGGCCGCCTAGAGTCCGGCAGCAAGAGCTGCCACATACTGCTCTGTGTTTCCACTAACCATTATGAAGCCACACGGACTGGGCATCTTAAGTTTACGGCAGGCGTAGTTCGGTATTGTGTTAAAGCAAGCGAAGGCCGTTCTTCCGAGCAATGCATGAGAATCGCTGCTGAAGGGAGCGATGTTGAAGAGAAGTTCCTTGCTTCTGAAGTTGTCGGGAGAACCGAATGTCACTTCTAATATGAGTGAGCCCCAGCAGTGGGCTTCGACGCCTGGAATCACTCCATTGAAGGTGGCTCTATTTTGGATTATTCTGGATGGGTCTATCCCCATCTTGCGGATGGTGTCTTGATATATCAAATTAAGACTATTGCATCGTCCATTACGACTCGAGTGAGATGGTATCCATCAATTATTGGGTCAAGCACCAAGGCAGCCGATCTTTCATGCTGGATACTGGCCGGGTAGTCCTTGTGATCAAAAGTGATCGGGCAGGCCGCCCAGGGATTGAATTTGGGGGCGACGAACTCTAAGTGAGTTGCGTGTACCATATTTACCATTTTGACTTCTGGTGGGAATTTTTTCTGGCACTCCGTGTTCGACTGGCGAGGCTCATCCTCGTCTTCGCTCTGTGTGTCCCTTCCCTTGTGTTCGGCATTTAATTTGTCATCCTACTTGAAGACCGAACATTCTCTGTGGGTATGATTTGCAGGTTTTTCGGAAGTGCCATGGATTTGGCACAATCTATCCAGGACTTTATTCAGGCCGGACGGTCCCTCTTTGCTGCCTTAGAATGGGTTCTTTCTTTGACCGGGTTGAGAGCCCCTGAATCCGGCGTTGACCGCCGTGTTGTCCGGACTATCATCATTTCGACGTTTGTGCTTAGTGCGCCGTGGCTTCCCGTTGCCATCTCAAATTTTAGATGTGCCTGGGTCACTGGTGCCTCTATGGGCCAACCAGTTGTCTTCGCCCGCACAAAAGTGGGTCGTGAGGCTTGTTAAGGCTGCCATCGTCCTTGGCTTTTCTTGGCCGAGGTGTATGGCGAGCCACTCGTTTCGGATGCGGTGTTTGAAGGCCGCTAAGGCTTCGGCATCCGGACAGTCGACAATTTGATTTTTCTTAGTGAGGAATCTGTTCCAAAGCTTGCGGGCTGACTCTCTGGGCTGCTGTATTATTTGACTTAAATCGTCTACGTCCAGAGGTCGGACATAAGTTCCTTGAAAGTTGGCCCTGAAAGCATCCTCAAGTTCCTCCCAACTTCCGATTGAGTTTTTGGGGAGGCTCTTCAGCCAGTGTCGAGCTAGTCCTTTCAACTTGAGGGGAAGGTATTTGATGGCGTGGAGGTCATCCCCACGAGCCATGTGTATGTGAAGGATAAAATCTTCAATCCAGACCCCAGGGTCTGTCGTTCCATCGTATGCCTCTATATTCACGGGTTTGAATCCTTGTGGAAATTCATTATCCAGCACCTCATCGGTGAAGCACAGGGGGTGCGCAGCCCCTTTGTATCTGGCCGTGTTGCAGCATGCTGTCGGCTGTTGTTGCGCCCGGCCGGTGTTGATTCCGGACTGGTATTCGATTAGTATGATCGTTGAGGTGACCATAATCCCGCGTTGGAGCATGTCCTCTGGACCCGTAGATGGACCTGGACGCACTAGCCTTTTTGTTCAGGAGCTCACGTAAATCGTGTGCGATATCAGTGGATGGTCTATCACGGCCATGAGGTGGCTGGTCCGGTCGAGTGGTCGTATTATTCTTTGGTGGAATGGGCGCTGCGGCCTCGTCATCGAATTTGGGTAGCAGTTTGCGCTTTGGGTAGCTCTTTGTGTGGCGATCATTGCCACATTTTCCCTCGGTGTCTAGCACCTTGTTCCATCTTCAGTTGAGTGTATCCTGCGCGGCTTTAAGCCTTTGCTTCTGCTTCTTCAGGCTCCTTGCCATGGCCAGAAGCTTTCTGCGGAGGTTATCTCGCTTCACACATTTTTACGGGATGATGAATGCATCGGTGACCGGACTTTCCTCCCCTCCGTGGGTAGTTTGATGATTTCGGCCCTCGGGGTCACTGTGATTGGGCGTTTGTTCGGTGTGGCCTGGCTCGTCTTGCTCTGTTGCTGGGTTCGAGTTGTCTCCTTTGGAGTCAACCAGAGTGTCATTCTTCCTCGCACTGTTATCGCTATTTTTACTGTCCATGGACTTAGAGCAGCGTCTGCACCGTCGTTTTTGTTTTTGTCCGGGTGTTTTATCCTCCGTCGTGTCCGTCTTGTCACCGGTGTCTTCCTTGGGCGTGTCCACCATGTAGATGTCATATGATGAAGTGGCTGTCCAGCATCCCGTGGGCAGTGGTTCCAGATCGTCCCCTGCGTCGACATCTATACCGCTGATGTCATCGGAGTCGAAATCAAGCGTGTCTGTTAGGTCATCGACAGTGGCTATGAAGTGGTGGTGGGTGGGAGGCGATTTTCTTCGTCATCCGTGCCACACTTAGGCCGGATATAGTTCGTCCAGGAGTCTCCTGACAGAGAGTTAGACTTTAACGAATTTAGCACATCACCAAAGGGGGAGTGCTGGAAGATATCCGCGGAGGCGAATTCCATGACTGGAGCCCAATCAGATTCGATGGGCATGGATGCACGCGGTCCGGGACCTACGACCGAGAACAAGTCCGGGGGTCCAGAGACACTGATTTCCTTAGAAGCGGAGTCTGTGTTCGGCTTCAACACCGATAGGTGTGCGGCCTCCATGGCGGGGTCCATCCACCCGTCCTTGGATGGCACGATCTGCTCTGGATCAAAGTCCGGAGCCATGGCAGGGGCGGTATGCCGAATACTGTCCGATGGCAGATCTAAGTCATGCGCGTGGCGATCGTTCGGCGCTCCTGTCATGGGCTCGAATCCGTTGAATATCAAGTCTCCGCGGATGTCAGCAATATAGTTTAGGTTCCCGAACCTGACCTGACAGCCAGGGGCGTAGCTGTCGATCTACTCTAGATGGCCAAGCGAGTTGGCCCGCAGTGCGAAGCCGCCGAACATCAAAATCTGACCGGGGAGAAAAGTCTCACCCTGAACGGAGTTGTTGAAGGTTGGACAAGCCATAGAGCCTTACAGGGACGACACAGAGGAACTCTCAATGAAAGCACCAATGTCGGTGTCAAAACCGGCGGATCTCGGGTTGGGGGTCCCGAACTGAGCGTCCAAGGCTAATGGTAACAGGAGACTGGGGACACGATGTTTACCCAGGTTCGGGCCCTCTTGATGGAGGTAATACCCTACTTCCTGCTTGATTGATCTTGATGATATGAGTATTACAAGAGTTGATCTAACACGAGATCAGAGAGGCTAAACCCTAGAAGCTAACCTATGCTATGATTGTTGTTGTGTCCTACAGACTAAACCCTCCGGTTTATATAGACACCGGAAGGTGCTAGGGTTACATAGAGTAGGGAGAAGGAGATCTACATCCAAATTGCCATGATTGCCTTCCACGACGAGGAGAGTCCCATCTGGACACGGGACGAAGTCTTCAATCTTGTATCTTCATAGTCCAACAGTCCGGCCAAAGTATATAGTTCGGATGTCCGGATACCCCCTTATCCAGGACTCCCTCACTCAGAATCTAGTTTATACAAGGGTAATGATTGCATAGTTTTGCTTGTTATAGTATGTTTGTATGAATCTCTCTGCTGTTCATTATGCTCCCTAAGACTTTAATTGACCTAAAGAATGGGCAACTGCTTGCTTACTTATGCGCAACATGTTGTCTAAATTTGTAACTTGTCTGTGTTTTGGATTGGGCACCAACATCATGCTCCTCTAGTGAGCTAAGAGAGATTTCTGTATGCAGGCTGCACAGACTACCTTTTTTATAATTTTTAAAATAGCACCTGCTTATGCTTCATGATGTGTAACATTATTGTTAGTCCTGTTTTGCCATGTACAAAATAGTTTGTCTTGCTGGCTTCACTATTGTAACTATATTTTTTCCCTAGTCATGTGTGCTTGCAGAAACATTTTAGGATGAAGTGAAATAAACACAAAGATCTGCGAGCAGTGCGGCATTGCTGTTACCGAATGATTATGGATTGGAATTGGAATGTGCTGATGTTCTTGAGCATCAACTGGAGGTGGCAAGACAATGTGTACATGATTCTCAACGTACAATCAACAAGTTAAGACTGGACATGCAGGTATTTGATGATGGAGTCAAAAACATGAAACAAGACACTAAGGTAACCACGAAGGAGTTGGAGATTTTGCAGACTGAAATTTGTGCTATCAGAATCCGGCCAATCCTATTTTCTGAGAAGATTATTTTTCAAATGGTAAGTTCTGTTGATGCGTGTCCATGATGTATGAGCTTTATTTGTCCTATGTATGTAATTTGCTATTTGTGTACGCTTTATTATCACTGGTACCGAACTATAATGCCCAGTGGGTATAATTGGCTGTAATTTCTTTATTGTATAGTGTAGGATTATTCTATGTTTCTATGCCGTGTTTTTATTGTATAGTGTATGTTTTTAGAGGCGATAGTATAGACTAGGATATTTCTTGAATATGCTATATCATTGAAACGGGGGTCAACACACCCGAACATTTCCTGGATGCCATACAAACGAACGAACAGGTGTACTCAAAGCGGGCCTTAATTGGGATGGTCAAAATAATATTAAGTGGATCCCAAATGATGTGGCCCACCGTAAAAACGGCTCTTAGCAGGCCGTCAACATGCCTAAAGCTCGGTAGGGTCGTATAAATGGAATGGCCCGTCGGCCTTTAGCAGGCCGAAATAAATGTCAATTGTGTCTCGACCCTTTTACTTTATGGGCCAGTAAGAGGCCGAAAGTGTTATGGGCGAGAGGAGGCCCAATTTGCAAACTAGGCTTTTAACAGGCCGAAAGTCGCGTTGGGCTGAAATGATGCCCTGCGGAACGTGGGCCCCTTATGGACCTTTGCCCTGCGGAACATGGGTCCCTAATGGACCTAAAGTCAAATGCCCAACTGTTTTATGGGACGTTATTAGGCCGAGGGACAAAATGGGCTCAGAGTTGGCCCATTTACCGAATGGGCCGAGGACAGGCCTAAAGTCACAGCAGGCTAGAATTGGCCCAACTGTAGAATGGGCCGAGAAACGGGTGAAAGACATTTTGGGCCGTTAACGGGCTGGAACTGACGATGGGCTGCTAATAGGCAGAAAGAAGCTTAGGCCGCAATTGGGCCCAAAAACATAGCGGGCCGTTAACGGGCTTAAGCTGACGATGGGCTGGAAATTGTAGAATCTAGAATGGGCCTTTGATGGGCCGATTCTGTGTAACTTGTATGGGCCGTCCTTGTAAATGGGCCTGACTCAAGTAGGTCGCTAATGGGCCGACCCGCTTATTTTGACAGGCTTGGCCTTTTCACCGGAATGGGCCTCTCTTGGGTCGTGCCGTGTGTCGATGTATCATAGGCGGCTCCTGTCCAATGATGGATGACATCTGTCCCAACTGTGAGGCAACACGTGTTTCCTCCGGCCAATGAGAATTTTACACGTGGAAAATCCCCATTGGTCGTGGCTGTTAGCGGGTTATCAGATCCAAAACTGGACCCGATAGCTTAAAAGCGTTCCATTACGGTGGATGCCATGTGTCGGTCACCCTTGACGAAATAACTTCTATGACGCGTGATTTATCGTCATGGAAGTGGACACTTCCGTGATGATAATTTTGGTAATGTCGTGGAACACTTATACAACAGCACAGGTATGCCTATCTTGATTTTGTCATAAAATCGTCATGGATGTACATGCATGACAAAAATGTGACCTACTGTGACAAACACGTATCATCACGGAAGTGTACTTTTTTGTAGTGCACAACTATGCATGAGAAGAAATTTGCTTATGTGGAGGGTAATAAAAATTCTATGCTTATGAATCATAAAAAGAGTGCTTTATGTGATAGTTATATTGTTGAATTCATTCATGATGCTACTGCAAATTATTATGAGGGAGTAATATATGCTTGTAGGAATTGCAATAATATCAAGTTTCCTCTCTATGTGTTGAAAATCTTGAAGTTATGCTTGTTTTGCTTTCCTATGCTAGTTGATTCTTGTTCCCATAAGTTGTTTGCTCACAAAATAACTATGCATAGGAAGTGGGTTAGACTTAAATGTGTTATTCATATGCTTTTTGATGCTCCTACTATGCTTCAATTCTTATCTTTTATATGAGCATCATTGAAATCATCATGCCTAGCTAAAAGGCATTAAAGAAAAGCGCTTGTTGGGAGACAACACAATATCTACCCCTAATGTTTTTGTGTGTTCACATGATTAAGCTACTGTATTAATCATGTTTTATAGCTTTGGTTTCAATGAAGTGCCAAGTAAGACCTTTAGGATAACTTAAAGTGATAGTTGTGTTGATCCTCCTGAAAATCAGAAACTTTTGCACCCAGAAAATTAGTTTTGATATTTCACAGAAATGCGATTTTGATCTGATTCTTTTTGCTATGGATTGGTACTCAAATGTCGAAGGTTTTCCTAATTTCTATGAATTTGTGGAGTTACAGAAGTATTCGAGAGTTACAGATTACTACAGACTATTCTGTTTCTGACAGATTCTGTTTTCTATGTGTTGCTTGCTTATTTTGATGAATCTATGAGTAGTGTCGGAGGGTATGAACCATGGAGAAGTTGGAATAAATTAGATATTATACCAATATGAATTTAGAATGAGTTCACAACAGTGCCAAAAGTGGTGATTTATTTTCTTATACTAATGGAGCTTACGAGTTTGGTGAAGGACTCTAGGCCGGCTCCCGACCCCGCTCCCCTGCCCCTAGGGTTCCTCCGCTACCGCCGACGGCTCCCCCACGCAGAGCCGCCGCCGCGGCGGTCGGAGCCCGCCGGAGCCGCCAGCCCCTTTCCCCTCCCGTTCCCCTCCTCCTTCCCCCACCCCCTCCACTCCCCCGTACCCCTGTGCCGCCTACCCGAGCGAGGCGGCCGGGGACCCTTCCTCTGCGCTCCTCCAGCCGTCCCCCGCACCCCTCCCTCCTCCCGCCGATGTCAGCATGCGCCGCCGATCCTCGGACGCGTGGTGCTGGCGGCGGTGGGCATGCCCTTCACCACGCGCGGCCTTCCCCTGCTCGGGCGGTGATGGCCGGCGGCTGTGCGCCTCGGCCAGTGGTTGTCCGGCGTCCTAGTGCGGAGGCCAGTGGTGCTCGTCGTGGTTGTGCTGCCTCTTGGCGAAGGGGCGGTCCGGTGGTGCTGGCCGGCCGGTGGCACGTCCCCGTCCCAGATCTGGGTCCGTAGGGTTCCTTCTGGGTCCTTGCGGGTCGGCTCCGGCACTACCGCGACGCTCTCTATATGGGGAGCCAGGGGAGCGGCTTGGATTGAGACAGCAACACCGACAGCGTACCAGCTGCTGCGCGGAAGCGGGAGCTGTCCGGGCCATCGAGGGACGGACGGGCCTGTGGGGCCACGTGCCTGGTAGGCTCCTGCTATGGCGTCCGGTCAGCTACCGTCGTGGACGGTGTAGGTGGGGCCCTCTCGTATGCCAATGGTGATGCTGCCCTAGTCCCAGTTCCTCTTCTTTGTTGTGGAGACCATCTTTGTGATGTTGTGGTGAGGTAGCGTACGAAGCTTCGTGTCCGTGTTGGCTCAGGGCGATGGTCGGTTTGGTGGCGAGCTCCGAAGTGCCTGAGGTAGAGGCTGAGATAGGGAGAAATCCCTGTTGGCTTGGCCGACACCGACGCGGTGGCGCCTGAGGTTGCCGTTGGACCTTCCTGGAGGGCATCGGGGCTACCCTTCCTCTCTCCTCGACGCGTACCGGGGAAAACCCTGTCCAGCAGCATCGTCATCGTCGCGTCCCTTCTTGGAGGTGTTGATTGGTACCGGTGCTTCAGTGTCTCGGAGCTTGGTGGGCGATCTTCGGAGGACGCAGCGGTCACACGGCTTCGTCATTTTTGTCGATCCGCCATTATCTACATTTGTTTCTTTTCTTTTTTCTCTTTCATTTCTTTTGGGCGTGTTTCTGCTGCTTCCGCCCCAGCCCCTATCGTTGGTTGTATCGGATGGTTGCTTTGTAATACAAAGCGGGGGGGACCCTTTTTCGTAGTTTTTTGTTGAGTTTTGTGTTGTGAAGTTTTCAAGTTTTGGGTAAAGATTCGATGGACTATGTAATAAGGAGTGGCAAGAGCCTAAGGTTGAGGATGCCCAAGGCACCGCAAGGTAATATTCAACGACAACCAAGAGCCTAAGATTGGGGATGCCCCGGATGGCATACCCTCTTTCGTCTTCGTTCATCGGTAACTTTACTTGGAGCTATATTTTTATTCACCACATGATATGTGTTTTGCTTGGAGTGTAATTTTATTTTATTAGGTTTTGCTTGTTGTTTGAATAGTATACCAAGATTTGAAATTCTTAAATGTTAGAGAGTCTTCACATAGTTACATAATTATTCGACTACTCATTGATCTTCACTTATATCTTTTGGAGTAGTTTGTCGTTTGCTCTAGTTCTTCACTTATATCTTTTTAGAGCACGGCGGTGGTTTTATTTTGAAGAAATAGATGAACTCTCATGCTTAACTTATATTATTTTGAGAGTCTTAAACAACATGGTAATTTTCTTAGGTTGTGAATTTAGTCCTAACATGATGGATATCCAAGAGGAATATAATAAAAAATTCATATAAGGTGCATTGAATACTATGAGAAGTTTGATTATTTATGATTGTTTTGAGATATGAAGATGGTGATATTAGAGTCATACTAGTGGAGAAGTTGTGAATTTGAGAGATACTTGTGTTAAAGTTTGTGATTCCCGTAGCATGCACGTATGGTGAACCGTTATGTGATGAAGTCGAAGTATGATATATTTATTGATTGCCTTCCTTATGAGTGGCGGTCGGGGACGAGCGACGGTCTTTTCCTACCAATCTATCCCCCTAGGAACATGCGAGTAGTACTTAGTTTCAATAACTAATAGATTTTGGCAGTAGGTATGTGAGTTCTTTATGACTAATGTTGATTCCATGCATTATACGCACTCTCACCCTTCCACCATTGCTAGCCTTTCTTGTGCTGGGCAACTTTCTCCGGTACCATACACCCACCATTACCTTCCTCAAAACAGCCACCGTACCTACCTATTATGGTATTTACATAGCCATTCCGAGATATATTGCCATGCAACTTTCCACCGTTCCGTTTATTATGACACGCTCCATCATTGTCATATTGCTTTGCATGATCATGTAGTTGACATCGTATTTGTGGCAAAGCCACCGTTCATAATTCTTTCATACATGTCACTCTTGAATCATTGCACATCCCGGTACATCGGCGGAGGCATTCACATAGAGTCATATTTTGTTCTAAATATTGAGTTGTAAGTAAATAAAAGTGTGATGATCTTCATTATTAGAGCATTGTCTCATGTGAGGAAAGGATGATGGAGACTATGATTCCCCCACAAGTCGGGATGAGACTCCGAAAAAAAGAGGCCATAAAAAAGCCAAATAAATAAATAAAAGAGAGAAGGGGCAATGCTACTATCATTTTACCACACTTGTGCTTCAAAGTAGCACCATGATCTTCATGATAGAGAGTTTCCTATGTTATCACTTTCATATACTAGTGGGAATTTTTCATTATAGAATTTGGCTTGTGTATTCCAACGATGGCCTTCCTCAAATGCCCTAGGGCTTCATGAGCAAACAAGTTGGATGGACACCCACTTAGTTTCTTTTTGATCTTTCATAAACCTATAGCTCTAGTGCATTCGTTGGATGGCAATCCCTACTCACTCACACTGATATCTACTGATGGGCATCTCCATAGCCCATTGATACGCCTAGTTGATGTGAGACTATCTCCTTTTTGTCTTGTCCACAACCACCATATTCTCTTCCACCTTAGTGCTATATCCATGGCCCACGCTCATGTATTGCGTGAAGATTGAAAAAGTTTGAGAACATCAAAAGTATGAAACAATTGCTTGGCTTGTCATCGGGGTTGTGCATGATTTAATTATTTTGTGTGATGAAGATGGAGCATAGCCAGACTATATGATTTTGTCGGGCTAAGCTTTCTTTGGCCTTGTTATTTTGAGAAGACATAATTGCCTTCTTAGTATGCTTGAAGTATTATTGTTTTTCTGTCAATATTAAACTTTTGTTCTGAATCTTATGGATCTGAATATTCTTGCCACATTAAAGAAGATTACATTGATAAATATGTTAGCTAGCATTCCACATCAAAAATTCTGTTTTTATCATTTACCTACTCGAGGACGAGCAGGAAGTAAGCTTGGGGATGCTTGATACGTCTTCAACGTATCTATAATTTTTGATTGTTCCATGCTATTATATTATTCATCTTGGATGTTTTATATGCATTTATATGCTATTTTATATGATTATTGGGACTAACCTATTAACCTAGAGACCAGTGTCAGTTTCTGTTTTTCCTTGTTTTTGAGTTATACAGAAAAGGAATACCAAACGGAGTGCAAGACCTACCAATTTACGGAGATTTTTTATGGACGAGAAGAAGCCCTCGAAGCAAAAGAGTTGGGCCAGAAGAGTCTCGAGCCAACCACGAGGGTGGAGGGCGCACCCTACCCCCTTGGGCTCCCCCCCAACCTTGTGGCTGACTCGGAGACCCCCCCCCCCCCCGGACGTGAAACCGACGCCAAAAAATCCCATAAATACCCAAACTTCCAGAACAGAACCTAGATCGGGAGTTCCGCCGCCGCAAGCCTCTATAGCCACCAAAAACAAATCGGGACCCTGTTCCGGCACCTTGCCGGAGGGGGGAATCATCACCGGTGGCCATCTTAATCATCCAGGTGCTCTACATGACGAGGAGGGAGTAGTTCACCCTCGGGGCTGAGGGTATGTACTGTACCAGTAGCTATGTGTTTGATCTCTCTCTCTCTCTCTCTCTCTCTCTCTCTCTCTATCTCTCTCTCGTGTTCTTGATATGGCACGATCTTGATGTACCGCGAGCTTTGCTATTATAGTTGGACCTTATGATGTTTCTCCCCCTCTACCTTCTTGTAATGGATTGAGTTTTCCCTTTGAAGTTATCTTATCGGATTGAGTCCTTAGGATTTGAGAACACTTGATGTATGTCTTGCATGTGCCTATTTGTGGTGACAATGGGATATTCACATGATCTACTTGATGTATGTTTTGGTGATCAACTTGCGGGTTCTATGACTTTGTGAACTTATGCATAGGGGTTGGCACAGGTTTTCATCTTGACTCTCCAATAAAAACTTTGGGGCACTCATTGAAGTTCTTTCTGTTGGTTGATTAGATGAATCTGAGATTGTGTGATGCATATCGGATAATCAAACCCGTGGATACTTGAGGTGACATTGGAGTATCTAGGTGACATTAGGGTTTTGGTTGATGTGTGTCTTAAGGTGTTATTTTACTACGAACTCTAGGGATGTTTGTGACACATAGGAATATCCCAATGGATTGATCGGAAAGAATAACTTTGAGGTGTTTTTGTACCCTACAATAATCTCTTTGTTTGTTCTCCGCTATTAGTGACTTTGGAGTGACTCTT
Source organism: Triticum aestivum (assembly GCF_018294505.1). NCBI lineage: Eukaryota > Viridiplantae > Streptophyta > Magnoliopsida > Poales > Poaceae > Triticum > Triticum aestivum. Next base: position 831,325,450 of record NC_057801.1, on the reverse strand, counting down.
TGTTGCACGTTGAGGGAATGTTATATGATCTAATTATGTTATCATTGTTGAGAGAACTTGCACTAGCGAAAGTATGAACCCTAGGCCTTGTTTCTAAGCATTGCAATACCGTTTACTCTCACTTTTGTTACTTGCTACCTTGCTGTTTTTATATTTTCATATTACAAAAACCTATATATACCATCCATATTGCACTTGTATCACCATCTCTTCGCTGAACTAGTGCACCTATATAATTTACCATTGTATTAGGTATGTTGGGGACACAAGAGACTCTTTGTTATTTGGTTGTAGGGTTGTTTGAGAGAGACCATCTTCATCCTACGCCTCCCACGGATTGATAAACCTTAGGTCATCCACTTGAGGAAAATTTGCTACTGTCCTACAAACCTCTGCACTTGGAGGCCCATCAACGTTTACAAGAAGAAGTTTGCGTAGTAGACAGCAGGTACCAAAACATTGGCTAAGGGTAACAGTGTGGAGATGAAACACCCCTTTTGACTAGGAAGCTGAAGCCGATGACTGGAAACTTTCAGATTAATAAACGGCCACACAGGATTCAAAAGTAAAACATCACACAGACAATAAAGACGCATTATACAGCGGAAGGTTTTGTGGCCATCTAATCTATCTATCTATCTATCTATTATATACTTAAGATAGACGACAAATAAGACACCACATTCATCCACATCTATTAAATTATCTCAACCACTAATTTTGGAGATTAAAGGCTAAAATTTAAAGATGTCAACGTTACATACAAATATTGTGTATATGCCTTTCTTTAGTACACAGGAAGCCTGTCACGTTTATGTGCTAGGCTGAAAAAGGGAAACGCACAGTCCGTATAGAACAAGGAGAACTATAAGAATAAAAAAAGAGAACGTAGAAAGTCTGTCACATTCATGTCTTCTGTTGGAAAAGGTGTGAAGCATATATATTATTATATTATTTTGGACATGCAAAATCTGTCACGTACACATGTTTTATAATGGAAAAGAGCAGTTATGTATGCGTATAGAAGAAGGACACCCATAAGTTTGCAATCCATCATCGCGTGTGGAGTACATCAAAACAAGGCCGGTTCAACTCGAAATCACTAATTAAGGAGTACTTCTTGCGGAGATCACTCCAACTTCCCCAGGTTGCGACAAGTGGAGCGCTGTCTGTGCGCCACTTGTCGCAACCTGAGAGTTTTCCCTTTTTTCGTAGATCCGTTTATTTAAAATGTTTTATCTCTTAAACCGTGCGTCTAAATCACGAACCGATTTCGCCATTGGATTCCTCGCGTCGAGATCTTCAAAACTAGATCCCATGTTGATAGGTTTTGACGAACTTTTTTTCACGAAAAAACCGGACGAAAAAAACCGACGAAAAACCAAACCGGAAACACGGGTTTTTTTCCATTTCCAAAAGAGGCACGCCCGTGCCTCTCGCGAAAGCACAACCGTGCCTCTAGCGGAAGCAAAACCGTGCCTCTCGCGAAAGAAAAAAACAGAAAACGTGTTTTTTCCCTTTCCGAAAAAGGCACGCCCGTGCCTCTCGCGAAAGCACAACCGTGCCTCTAGCGGAAGCAAAATCGTGTCTCTCGCGAAAGAAAAAAAAATAGAAAACGCGTTTTTTTCTTTTCGAAAGAGGCACGCCTGTGCCTCTCGCGAAAGCACAATCGTGCCTCTGGAGGAAGCAAAACCGTGCCTCTCGCGAAAGAAAAAAAATAGAAAACGTGTTTTTCCCTTTCCAAAAGAGGCACGTCCGTGCCTCTCGCAAAAGCACAACCGTGCCTCTGGCGGAAGCAAAACCGTGCCTCTAGCGAAAGAAAAAAAACAGAAAACGCGTTTTTTTCCCTTTTCGAAAGAGGCACGCCCGTGCCTCTCGCGAAATCACAACCGTGCCTCTCGCGAAAACAAAAACGTAACTTTCACGAAAAAAAATGCTTTTTTGCGCAAAAAAATTTTTTTTTCAAATAAAAATTTTGATCGAAAAGCTAGGGAAGACCGATAGAAAACCAAAACGTCAAAAAAACCGAAAAAAGAAATTTTTTAAAGCCAAAAACACGTGCGTAAAAATAAAAAAAATAAAATCCGAAGGGAGTGCCCAGAGCGCGACATGTGGCGAATGGCTGTGAGCGCGCCAAGTGGCGCTGATCGTTGCAAGGCTCCCGAAGGAGCGCTCGTTAATTAGTTGCTCCCGGTTCAACTTCTAGCAGGAGATTTCTAGGAGAAATAAATATCTAAGAAAAAAACAAATACCAAAAGCCAGCCACGCTACGGGTTTGTAGATTAATAAGCCAGCCATGCTAACGCTACTTGGGCTAGCTCAGATCGGATTCTAGGGTAGACGTATTGGCCCATTATTTTCTAATAAGTATCAGCCGAGCTTCATGACGCTCGCCTATTGTTATAAAACTGGATTGCATCAAAAGAAAGTTATAAAACTGGATGAACAGACAAGAAAAATAAGAAAATGTTGAATGTGAATTTTTCTTAGAACAGTCAACATGACATTATGTATCAGCTATTTTGGGGAGTGAAGCGTTTTGCCAACCTGATGAGCTAATTGGACTGTTATGATTAATCGAATCCCTGTATGGCCCACGGACTATAGTCAGAGCTCTCAAAGATTTAGTTCGGTGGGACTTCTGTCACTGTATAGAGATGCAAAACGGAGAGCAAATAATTTATTTGGTCATGTTTATGATTCAAATCATGCAAACTCGACTATTATTATTTTATTATTAAAATATGTGACAAATAAATCACCATGTTCCCTTAAAAAATCCACCATGTTAATCGACACAGAGTAAAATTATTGCATTGTTTATTACTGTTGAGTCAACAATAAAGCTGAATGAACACTGTCAGAGCGCGCAAATAATTGCTTCAGTGATTTTTTCTACTGTCCTAGGGATACGAATCAGGTGGCACATAATTTAGTTGCACGTGTTTAGGATTCAGAAGTAGCTGACTGGAATGGAGATCCATCCAACTATATTTTACTACAATCCAAAAACTTAATTTACTAGACATTATTAATGATGTAACTCTCATTTGAAGTTAATAAAGTGCACCTATAGGGATTCCCAACGAAAGGTTGAGGAGCGACACATGGAGAAGCGGATGACAAGAAGCGGCACAAGAAAAGGAAAGGCGAAGAATACTGTCCTAGGGATACGAATCAGGTGGCACATAATTTAGTTGCACGTGTTTAGACTAGTCACAATGGGAGTAACTTAACTAGTAACATCACACATTTCAATACAAGATTGCTTATGTGGCAGCTAATTAATAAGGAGAGAGGGGTTTGTGGTAACTTAGATTGTTACTGTAACATCACACATTTCAAGGCATAATGAGTCTATATCTTAATAAATGAACTCTTTCATGATACCACTCATATGTTAGTACCCACTATGGAGGTAGTAATATAGACTAGTAACATCGACAAGTTACTACTATATGTTACTCCCCACTGTGAGCAGTCTTATGATTCAGAAGTAGCGAACAGGAATTGCGATCCATCCAACTATATTTTACTACAATCCAAAAACTTAATTTACTAGACATTATTAATGATATAACTCTCATTGAAGTTAATGCAGTACACCTATAGGACACTAGTAGAAAACAGGGCTTTCGTCCAGGCCTGTTTAGCCCATTAGTTCCGGTTCAATCCACTAGCCCATTAGCCCATTAGCCCACTGTGAGCATTTATCCCGGTTCGTGCGGCTAAGGCATTAGTCCCGGTTCACTTGTGCCCTTTAGTCCCGGTTTGTGCCTCAAATCGGGACTAAAGGGTGCGATGCCCATTAGTCCCGGTTCATGCCTCAAACCGGGACTAAAGAGTAGACCTTTAGTCCCGGTTTGAGGCACGAACCGGGACTAATGGGGTTGAGACCTTTAGTCCCGGTTCGTGCCACGAACCGGTACTAAAGGTCCCATTTTCAAACTCTACCCCCCCTGGATCGCCTTTTCAATTTAAAAAAAATAAAAGAAAATGATGGAAATGTCAAAAAAATAAGTTTCCCATGTGATATGTGGTCTAGTTGTTGGGGAAATTTGCAAATGTGAATTTCCACTTTATTTGCAAAATCTCTCTGGAATTTGTAAATATGGGCATAACTTTTGCATACTAACTCGGATGAAAAAGTTTTTTATATGAAAAATCATCTACTCAAAAAGTTACATCCAAATTTAACGGGGGAACCCCGTTAACATTCAAATCCTCAAAACCTAACAGAAAAAAAGTTACGGGGCTTTTAATATCTAGAGTGGAAAAAATCGGAAAAATGACAAACTGTGGTCAAACCATGGTCAAACTAATTATTCTAGAATATTAGTGTTAATAACTAATTTGTTCAGTTATTTTGAATTTTGGTCAAATCTGGTCAAACTGTAGTCAAACTGTGGTCAAACTATGGTCAAACCCTGGTCAAACTAATTATTCAAAATAACTATTGTTTTCTAAATAATTATTGTTTTTGAAAACAATAGTTTGAAACTCAAACAGTGAAATGTGTCAATTCATGCTCAAGCAAAATTCCTGAGGGTTAATAGGATTAACATCTTACTATTGTCAGGAAAACAACAAGTGCAGACTTGGAAACGAGAGAGAATAGAACCCGGAAGTTAAGCGTGCTCAGGCTGGGTGAGTGGGAGGATGGGTCACCGTTCGGGAAGTTAGGTGATTTGGAATGATGAGGGTGATTAGAGAAGAGGATAAATTGAGCAGTGATGAGGGGTGCTAATTAGAGATTCACTAATGAGGGGTTAAAATAATTCAGAAATTTGAAAATAAAAAAATTCAAAAAAAAAATTCAAAAAAAAATTCAAAAAAAAAATCATAAAATTTCCATTAGTCCCGGTTGGTGTTACAAACCGGGACTAAAGGTGGATTGTTAAAGGCTCCACGTGGCCGCGGCCTTTAGTCCCGGTTCTGGATTGAACCGGGACGGGACTAAAGGGGGGAGGCATTAGTACCGACCCTTTAGTCCCGGTTCACCAACCGGGACTAAAGGCCCTTACCAACCGGGACAATAGGCCCTTTTTCTACTAGTGGGAATTCCCAACGAAAGGTTGAGGAGCGACACACAGAGAAGCGGATGACAAGAAGCCAGACAAGAAAAGGAAAAGCGGAGAATGACAACTATAATGTCAGAAATAATTCTCTATTAACAAATTTTACAAGAAAATATAACTATAACTAATATTGATGTCCTAAAAATGATTAATAGGAGGAAACCAACATCCATCCAGTTTGGTACATCCCCAAACCGCCGAACCAAATACATAAATATTTACAAGCATCACGTCTTACGTATGTGTGTAGTTGAAGCATCATCTGCAATATGAATTATTGTGGGACCAGATAATAATAGTGTAGATTCATCAGATTCTGCATGTCTAATTTTACAAGCTATATATATTATCTCTTGCCAGATATATAAAAGTGCAATCATGTTTTATATATGGAATTTAAAATAAGATATAATGCTAGGAATTTGGTTTTAGAACTAACTCCATCTAACACTCATAAATAGCGAAATTCTGATTCAGTTATATTTTGGAAATTCATATGGCATAGATAAATAGTACAACCATATTTATATAGTACAAATTTGGAATACTATTTTTTTGTGTGGTGGACATGTGATTTTATTTCCATGCAAACTTGATATGAGGTTCTAGATAGAATATACTAAAAAGTTCCACAAGAAGGTTAAGCAAAGGAGACACTTTAACTAAAGAAACAAGAAGAAATAAACAGTACAAAATGGGAAAAATTATTTCCATTTGAAAATTAGTGAAAAACCATAACCTTGGCTATCATTTTGGACATTGGAAGGCAATGTGAAGAGGAGTTCAGAGATCAGTATGGGTCACAACATGTTCTTCAACACAAAGTGGGAAAGGCCCAACGACATCCCCAACAAGACATACTACTCCTGAGACGGTGGACATGAGAGCTAGCATCACCATAGACAAAAATCCTATCAAGCACAGGATATAGAAGAGGTAGCTAGGGGGGCCTAGAAGTGTGACTATCATTATATGTTGAAAATATGCCCTAGAGACAATAATATTTGTATATTATTTATTTTTAATATTATAATTAAATTTCATGTTCTATGCTATAACTGCGATGGTTCACGAATACGTGAATCGGAGGAAAACGCATGGGCACGTGTAGATTTAATAATACGTGAGACCTTGCTGGCTAAGCCCTCGATCACCTGATTCAACGGATGCTGCATGAGATGTTCCAGTGAGTAAGATCTGAGACTCAACGAGGTTATCGCCGACAAGGCGGATAGGGGTGTCTTCAACATTTGGTCATGTGCCATCATGGGCTTTGACAGTTGCACCATCAAGATGTGTGGTCTCATCATCAGCTGGACCGCTGCCCATGTCTACATCCACGGTACCACTGCCTGAAGCAACAAAAGGATCTTTAGGGCGACGACGAACAACTCAATAGTCATCATCATCATCATCGGAGTCAGCGTCAGAATCAGAATCATCGCCTCCGTGATAATCATCATCGCTGTCAGAATCTTCAGCCACATTCTTTCCAGCACTTTCTGTCCGCCTGCCTTGCGATGACCGCGTAGTCCTTAACATCGTACAGGCGGCAGAGGAGATAACGTTCAATCCAGCGTCTAGCTGACGAGATGCATGTGAATGGCCCTCATCATCTAAAGCGGTGAATGATTCCACAAGATTGCCTAGGATGCCAGCCATGGCAGACGTGAATCGAGCAACTATCTGAGTTGATTTGGCAAATTTCTGTTCAACATAAAAAAATGAAAAAAGAATGAAAATAACTAGTAAGTTATCACAAAAATGCAACAAAAGTTATCATGAATATCAAGTTATCACATGAATGCTACAATCATCATAATAAATGCAACCAAAAGTTATCATGATATCAAGTTATCACAGAAATGCTGCAAAGTTATCAAGGCATTGCACTAATAATTATCACATGGTTGCATCATAATTATATTTTATATAGAGGATATGCCACAATGGAAATCATCCAGATTACTAAAGAGTGACAAGTTGGCAACAAATCAGGGTAACCACAAATGGGTGCAAAAAATAATTTATCAGCCAATGAAAGAACATAAAATAGCAAAAAAAAAGATCAAGAAACTAGGTTACATGCTCACCTCTTCACTGCAGCTTGGGGCAGTATGAACCCGGATAAACTTGTCAAGACCTTCCACACCACCAAAGAGACAGAAATTCATGCCAAACTCAGGCTTCAACTGGAAAAAAATGTAGCCATCACAGATAAGTAACAACAAACAAACAATGAAAATAAAATGTAGTTGAAAAGCAGACTGTGAACTGAAAAACATAGATATATAATACCGGTAGTTTCCCGAAAGAAACTTTGTCATCCTGAACATCCTTGTTGAGGACAAGAGTTATCAGCTTCTTTGTCCATACATTGATGGGAAAAGGACCAACAGGCAGTTCGATGCCAAGTCCAGAAAGATCAATCGCATGAATGTACAACAGCTGATAAGAAAAACAGAAGCGCCATGGTAAACACTTACAAAAATCAGCTACAAAATGACAAAGAAAATGACAAATGACAAAAGAGAAGGTAAGAGGAAAGCATCGTCACTTACATTGTAGAAAAGAAGGCAACCCCTGGTAGGCTTGCGTTTCAACAGCGCCTTGTGCAGTTCATCAGCAATAAATTTGGACCAATTGAGATTCTTAACACCATTGATGTCACGCTGCAATATAAAAAACAGCACTGAAGTTCACCGAATGCACCACAAAAAATATGAAAGTTATCACACTGACATATATAAAAGTTATCAGGCACACAAGAAAGAAAATGACATATTCACAAAAAAACTTACCAGCACAGCATACCAACGGGGGCTAACTTTGTTGGAGGTGGTCGGGGCAATGACTGTATTCCCCGCAAGCAGAAGCCACATACGCTTGAAAGTGTCATCAGAATTTTCAGAACCCTTTATGAGATCAACAAGATCAGTCATTTTAGGGGCATATCCGAGCTCGCCAAACAACTCAAGCCCTAAATCAATATCAGTTTCAGATGGGAGGTTGTAAGGGACATCATTCCCTCCACGCGGCACACCCATAACACGATGCACGTATTCTTCATTGACCGGAAGCCTACCTCGGCCTGGTACGACCACCTCACGCGAATTGGGGTCGTAGAGATCAGCAAGCCACACACTGAGATTGTTGAATAGATGGTCACATTGGATATTTCGAAGGCTAGTTAAATCCATATCATCAATGGCACCCTTCTGTCATCATTCATGTCCTTGCATGCTAGAAGAAGCGAACTGGGTGAGACTCTGTTCCGCGGAGGAGGGCGTTTCGCCTTTTCCGAAGGAACCTCATCGATTCCATCGCCATCTCCTTTACGCTTCCTCGGCATTGTCTCCCTGACACGTAGGAAAAAATAAATACATTGTTTATAAAACCAGTGTTTGACAAAGCAATAATACAGCTGATAAAAGGAAACAAGCAAACTGCAAATTGGTCGCACATGCTAAAAAAAGTAAAACAGATAGCACAGGTATATAAAAAGCATGTGAGACTGATAATTAAGGCACAATGCAATTGGTAAGTTACAACCAAATTACCAATGATAAGAAATAGCATTCACACATGCTCATTAATAACCCAACCAAAACAAAATGAATGAGAAATAAGCGTTGTGCTACATATAGTTAGTCTAGCAAAAACTTATGGTAACTACGGTAAGATGACAGAGGTAAGTGTAAAACCATCACCATGATAATTCAACCATAACAAGACAACAATGATAAATAACAGAGTTTAAAGCATCTGGTAATTTGAGTGAAATATAGTTGGTAAGTTCAATATAGACATCATGATAATTGAACGGAACAAAACATAACAAGCAAATCAAGCAATGTAAACAAGCTACCTGGAGCAGCACAAAAGCCTAATCAATGGACAAACCGCATCTAACAAACCAACATAAAACAACATTATGTGAAAAAACTTAGGGTTGCTTTTTAAATCCTCATCCACTGATGCACAACTTGAAATCCATAAACACCAAACATTATTGGATGTCCTAAACAACCACATCCGCAACAGTAACACCAACAAAATCCCTATTAGAACCAACCACACTTACCACCACTAAGACCTATCCAGGCCCACGATTACCACAAAATTAAACCAGATGTCCGAACCATATTCAAACTGAACTTAGAAGGCGACATAACCTAGCCTAATAGCAACAATGACCGCCAGAATCAAAGAGTCCGAGCACCAAAAATCAACGGCGAAGCATGGAGGCGGAGCAACAGGAAATACAGAGCGGGGCGGGTGGATGGGTGGGGGAATGGGGGATGCGCTACTCAACTTCGACTCAGAAATTAGAAGCCGGCCTTAATCTAACCTAATAGGAACAACAATCTACCAGATTCGACGGCTCCAACCTAAATCAATGGCGGACCAGAGTGGCGGAGCAAAAAGAGAAGGAAAACAGGGCGCGGGGAATGCGTTCCTCACCGTATCCACCAGTCGCCGTCCGCCGCGAACCGGAACGCGCCACCAGCAGCAACCGTCGCGCACGAGGGGGAGGGGAGCGAGAGGAGATTCGAATGGAGAGGCCGGAATCAGAGGAAGAAGAAGTAGTGCGGGCGAACGCGAGAGGGGACGAGTGGGGATCGTGGCATTGGGCGATATGGGCGGTTCCAGTGGACCCACTAGTCAGCGACACACATCGATGGTAACGGCTACCGCCAACCGCGCTGCGCGCACCAGGAGCGACGCGGTCCGTTGGATCCGGATCGGACGGCTGTCGAGTCGTGCGGATTTGAAGCAAATGAACAGTCGACTGGTGGATAGATTAGTCGATTCGTGAATCTCATATGGTTGATTACTAACACTTTATGATTTTTGTGATGATATTAAACCATGTCATTATTCTGACAAAAAAGAGAGCACAATATACTCCATGATGTTAAAAGTCCACAAAACCAAAATTGCAGAACTTTAGTTTACACATGCTTTTATATAGATTCACCTTGTGAAGGGCCCTCCTAATTCGCCAAAAACTATGTGATTTGTAGACTTCAAGTATCAAAAGATCTCTTCGTATACAAAAGTATTTGATTATCTATGAAGGAAGATTAAATTATTGGCTTTGATCATCAGAGGTCTCTCCCCTCGATTTTGGCATCATGCACGCTTGAGTATTTCTTTTCAAGTGTGTTCTGTAATTACGCTCCTTAACCACCGGAGATCTCCAACAACCACCAATGAAATGTTGGTAGTACCCTATTATTAATCGTCATGTTTTTTATCGGCGATGCAATTCTCCGTGTGAACAATGTCTGCCATTATTAGAAAAAATTTAAACTTTGAAATTTTTAAACAAATCAATAAATTTTTAAACTTTGAAATTTCATTTTATTTCTAGAAGATGGGCTCAGTTGAACCCTCCTACAAAAAACCGCTCACGTTCGCGTACCTCTTTGTTTGGACAACAGTGTCAAGCAATTTGTTTATAGTATATGTCTTGATGAAGTAACTAATTAATTGCGTAGAGCTTAAAATATTTTTTTGAGGAAAAACCATCAGAGCTGCCAATACAGAGAGTTTAGACGACCACGCGATCCTTGAGCCAGTAAGTAGTCGAGGGTCCATCAGCCGTCGATGTTAATAGTATGCGTAGTCACATTGGATCACCTAGGACAATGCCTAATAACAATATCCGTGAAGCTACCATACAGGGCATACTCTTTTTCTACTGTAAAAATCAGTTAACTAATGAAGCGGTATAAAAAAAACTATATGGATAAATATGTGATTTTATTCAAAAGGCGAGAGAAACATCTACCGTGGCAATGCTTGATTATTTGCTTTCAATCTTGAACCTCAATTGCAAAACATGACGTGTAGATGTTTTCTTCTTATGATGAAGACGTGTAGATGTTTCCTACTGACACATGAATCCGGAATACTATAGGATATGTTGGAATCCGGAAGGTGGAAGAGCTCGTATGCTACACTGAATATCATATCGTTTCCAAAAATCAATACTCCTTGCCGTTCACGTAGTAGTGCATAGCGATTTTTTTTTCTTTTAACACGAAACGTGCGTGAACAAACTAGGTATGCATCTGTCGGTGCACACGTTAAATCCTTTTTATCATATTGATTAATCTCAGCCGTTGAGACTTCATAACTTTATATAGATAAATCTTTGCCGTTCATTTTCTATCGTTTTAATAATATAAAGATCCTTCATGCTTATATGAAATCAGTCTATGTTTGCACGAATTTCATCTGGTTGGTTAGAGTTGTGAAAATGTATGCCGCTGGCGTTTGATGTCGTCCTCCGCGGAAGGAAGCGGGAGGAAATTTACCGGCTGCCGTTGGAGATGCTCTTATGCTGAAAATAATAGAGTGACATCCAATCCATTTGAGTTAATTGCGTGTATGATTGTCCCTCTATAAAAAGTTAATTGCATGTACATTGTACACGTGACTTGCAGGGTGGCTACAACTTCATACAGAAAGTTAAAAAGAAACAAGTCCATCCATAATCTTGTATTCTAGGTACTCTATGGGTTCCACTGTTAGTATAGTAGCGAAACAAGTATATATTAAGTAAGTAATATATAATATAAAAATCTAAAGTTAAAGACAAAAATCGAACTCATGTCATCGCATTGCGAGCATCCGGCGCTAACCAGTCCAGCACATTTTTGTTGTAGACCATGCTAGAGATATATCTCCGTGTCTACCCTTATACTCCATCTATTCCTAAATATTTGTCTTTTTCAGATTTCAAATGGACTACCACATATAGATGTATATGTAGACATATTTTAGAGTGTATATTCATTCATTTTGCTCCGTATGTAGTCACTTGTTGAAATCTCAAAAAAGACAAATATTTAGGAAAGGATGGAGTAGAAAACAGAGTTGGTAATGATAGTGTGCGTGCCATCCTGCAATATAGGTCATCAGATTTATATCTAACAGATAGGAAGGAAACTATGACAATTTTGCAAAAATATACCCATACCCCTCTCCACGTTCGCAAATAAGGCATTCCCTTGTTCATCCTTTTCTCCCACAAGATAAACTACTCATACAAATGCATCTTGATGTTCCGTGCAACGCACGGGCATCTAGCTAGTTTCTTTTAAAATAGTTACTGCGAAAATTGGGTTGAAGTGATATATTTTACGTCTGTCCCGAATGATTTCAGATTCACTAGTAGTAACAAAGAAAAGGTTGCCTTGTTAATTAACAAAAAACACGGTGAAAACTATCATATGAGGCCGGTAAAAACGAGGCTCACCGGGTTCAGCGTCATCGTCACTACAGCTGTGCGCGCGAGAAGTCTACATATCGAGGGGGCTACTGAGCGAGGCACAGAGCCACACTGTTTGTGAGAGAAACCAATTGACAGATTACAGTCAAATCGAGTTGTCACCCTTCTACTGTCATTGTTGGGGTGGGGGAGGGGGAGGGAGAGAAAGACGTATCGAGAGTGTGCATGGTAGGCACAGAGGCACAACTAGCGACTGTGTGTGTATGTGTGTGTGTTTGAAAGAGGAGTAGATAGATTACTATCAAGATCGAGGTGCAACCCTACTCCTTCGGATTCGGGTAGTGTGTGTGTGTTTGAGAGAGAAGCCAGTCGATAAATTAGTATCAAGATCGAGGTGTCACCCTACTCCTTCGGTGTTGGGAAGTGTGTGTGTGTGTGGGCGTGTGCGTGGGGGGGCAGTGACACTTACATATCTCTACTCTTATAAAAAGCAGAGTTAGTGATGATGGTGTTCCTGCCATCCTGCAATATAGGCCACCCGATTTATATCCGACGGATAGGAAGGAAAATATGGCAATTTTGCAAAAACATACCCACACCCCTCTCCACATTTGCAAATAAGGCATTCCCTCGTTCATCATTTTCTCCCACAAGATAAACTACTCATACAAATACATCTTGATGTTCCGTGCAACGCATGAGCATCTTGCTAGTAGGGAGAAGGAGTTTGTGTGACACATATCTAGCTATATTAAGGGATAGGTAGATAGCATGTGTGCGAGACATACTTAAGGCATCACGAAGAAAAACAAACAGTGTGCATGCAAGTGCCAGAAAATATGAAGCGAGAAACAATGTGTACGCGCGCGCGCGTGTGTGTGTATGTGTGTGTGTGAGAGAGAGAGAGAGAGAGAGCGAAATCTCAAAACAAAAGGTGCTCTGCTGGAATCCCATTGTATGTATTCATATGGTTCTGGAACTGGAGTTAACCTTAGGCATATGTGTGAGAGACATAATTATACTTTGAAACATTAGTGGTTGTGGATGGGCGGAATTAAAGGGGTGGGCGTGTTCGACAGAGAGAGCGCGTGTGTTTCTGTGTGAGAGACTTGTAGGACGGGGTAGAAAGACGAATTCTAAACTTGACGGAGGGAGAGAAATACATGAAGTGCGCATGTGTGATTCTGATGCCCACAAGGAAATGAGATATGTATGCATGTGAGAGAGATTGTCACAATTCATTCACGTATCACTATCTAGCGATTGTGGATGTGCATCGCTAGAACATAAATCAATATTTACTTCTTATCATGGCCAAAGGTACAATGTCGATTCAACGCTATAAAGATTGGACACTCACCTATCACATTTTCTCTATCTCAATAAACCTTTTCAGTTGTGCATGCCAAAGTTACAGTGATATTTCTTCAAACAACCAATGTAGCTATCATGTGCATGCACCATTGTTACTCTTGCATTCAAATTCATTAGTCTTGGATGATTTAAGGTTTTATTATGAAGTAACATATGCAATATTCATACATGAATTCAACGGGTACACAATTTATGAAATGGAGGCTATGTAATCATATGAGGTAACACTTTTAAGTAGCGGACTACAATATCCATTTCTTTTTATGTCCCTCTACACTAACACGTTAATGCATTATGTTTAAATTTTGGCACTAAATTATCTATTTACACAAGAAATACATAGGCTGAGCGCTTGATCCCTTTTTTGTGAAGGCGCCTCTACACCCGTACGATTGGACGCGCCCGTGTGAACGTCCAAGCTATCGGCGCGTCATCCCGAGTTATTGTCTTTTTTTTGGGGTGGACTTCACACCAGTTATTAACTGCTGACGCGTGCCCTGTGTACACAGTCTCTCTTGACCTTCCCGCAAGCATGGTCTAAAATTAGTTGAAACTGGATACGAACGATCCCGCGGGCGGCAAAATCTCCCGCCTCCTTCTAAAATTTCCGCCACCTAGTCTTTAGCATGCGAAATTCCCCTTTTGTCCTTGGTGCACGGAGACCAATAGTTACAATACCTCCCTCATCTACATAATAGGTCGGGGCTTCTTTGGTAACTTCCGATTCCCCCCCACTACATGGCACACCCATTTCCTCTCCCCCTCCCGCAAAAATGACTAACTCCACAACACCAGAGCATCTTACATCACGTCGTCCGTACTTCATCGGCCTTTCTCTCCTCCCCTCTCGAAATCCTAGACTGCTCATCCACCGGCGTACCAGAGCCCATTGAGGGAGTCCTAGATAAGGGGGTATCCGGACAGCCGGACTATATGCTTTGGCCGGACTGTTGGACTATGAAGATACAAGATTGAAGACTTCGTCCTGTGTCCGTATGGGACTCTCCTTGGCCTGGAAGGCAAGCTTGGCGATTCGGATGTAGATCTCCTTCTCTGTAAACCGACACTGTGTAACCCTAGCCCCCTCCGTGTCTATATAAACCGGAGGGTTTAGTCCGTAGGATATAACAACAATCATACCATAGGCTAGCTTCTAGGGTTTAGCCTCTCTGATCTCGTGGTAGGTCAACTCTTGTAATACTCATATCATCAAGATCAATCAAGCAGTAAGTAGGGTATTACCTCCATCGAGAGGGCCCGAACCTGGGTAAACATCGAGTCCCCAGCCTCCTGTTACCATTAGCCTTAGACGCACAGTTCGGGACCCCCTACCCGAGATCCGCCGGTTTTGACACCGTCATTGGTGCTTTCATTGAGACACCTCTGTGTCGTCACGATAAGGCTTGATGGCTCGTCTCGTTGTCAAAAACAACATCACCTCCGGGGGAGCCCTGGCTCTAGGCCAAACTCTCCGGCTGGGCGGCTTCGTTATGACCGCCCGCTCGGCTGTCGCTCCGACAATGACTTCTCGGGTCATTAAAAATAGCCTCCACATTGGTTCGGAATTGGCCGAACAGATGGACCCAGTGGAGCTCTTTTCCCTCAGTGAGCTCTTGGGTCGCATCGCCGCCCTGGGCGTCGCTACGGACTATGACCGGATCGGGCTTAAACCCGACCAAAGGGAGATTCACTCTCCGTCGGTCACCCATGAGATAGCGGTCGTGGAAGAGCATCATCCTAATTCTCCCTCTACTTTGAGGACGAACTATGTCCGGATTTCCGAGCTCTCCGAGCCGGACACCCACTCGTGGGAGGACATGACCCAGGCCCCGAACTCAGAATCGGGCGGCGGGCCGAAGAGATTGGGCATCGGCCCAGAACCCGAGCCGTTAAGCTCGGAAGCCTCTTTGCCCCTGGGTCCCAGATCGGGTCGGGATTCGGATTCAAATCCACCCACCCACCAAGATTTATCCAATATTTCACATATCAGACAAGAGCCCCAAGAAACAGTACATCATTACTGGTCCAGATTCCTCCTTGTGATAAACAGGGTCAAGGACTGTCGCAAGGCAGACGCAATCTCCCTATTTTACAAAAATTGCACTGACAAAGGGATTCTCAACGCTATAAGTCATCGTGACATAATACACTTCACTGACTTAGCGGCCATAGTGCAAATGTACTGCGCGATGGAAAGCGCCTGGAAAACCCAAGCAAACTTCTGGGACAATCCTGCTCTCACTAAACCCTTTGTCCGATCTAAAAGGCAAGCTCTCGTAAGTTACCCGATTCAATTACAAAAAAACCAAAGCCTGATACAAGGCGCGGAACAGTATTGGAAGAACGGCTCAGTGGACCGTGCAAAATTCACAGCACACCGGATACTACGCCAACTCATAGCCTTAGAGCATGTTGGATACTCTGGCAGGTAGCAAAGAGCGGCGAGGATATCCTCTTAAACCATACAGCAAAACAACAACCCGCCGGACAGAACAATACGGTACTTACAGTCTTCAAGACTCTCGCCTCAAATAATAGGCCCAAGCAAGCTCAGCGCAGCCTCGCAGAAGTTTGGCACATGGAAACAATAAACCCATGGAACGACATGCCTATAACCTATAATGCCAGTGACGAACCTCAGTTCCGAACAGTCCGAGCACCAGCCGCTTTGGTCCTTAGTCCAATCGTGGACAGCTTCAGGCTCACTATAGTGCTCATGGACGGCGGAAGCGGGCTAAACCTCATCTACGAGGAAACCCTTAACAAAATGGAAATTTATAGGAGCCGCATTCACCAAAGCAGCACAACCTTCAGGGGAATCATCCCTAGTCAGGAGGCGCGATGCGCGGGAAAAATCACACTGGATGTGGCATTCGACACGCCGGAGAATTACAGGTCCGAAGAAAGTACATTCCAAGTGGCCCCGTTCAGCAGTGGATACCACGCCCTTTTGGGGCGGGACGCATTCATGAGTTTCCATGCTATACCCCATTACGGGTACATGAAGTTCAAAATGCCAGGGCCCAACGGAATCATCACTCTATCCAGCGATCTAGACGTCGCACTCTCGTGCCGAAAATAAAACCGCCGCCCTCACCCTAGAGGCATTATTAGAAGCCCTTGCGGCCGAAGAGTTGACAACGCTGCGAGCAACAGTGGACAGAGATGATGTGATACTCGACAAATGACCTAAATCCACCTCCCTCAAACCCACGAACGAGATAGTCAAATTCCAGGTCCACCCAACGGACCCTACAAAGAAAGCTTCCATTGGGACACACTTGAACCCCACAAAAGACGCCGCACTGCGAGACTTGCTGTATGAGAATTGGGATATCTTTGCCTGGCACCCTTCAGACATGCCGGGCATCCCACGCAGGCTGGCCGAACACAGACTTAATATACTGAAAGGATACAAGCCAGTTAAGCAGACTCTTAGGCGCTTCTCAGAGCCTATGCGGCAAGCCATGGGAGAGGAGGTAGTGAAGCTACCCGAGGCTGGATTCATCAGAGACATCAAACATCCGGATTGGCTAGCAAACTTGGTAATGGTACCAAAGAAGGACAAATTATGGCACTTATGTGTCGATTTCAAGGACCTCAATAAAGCTTGCCCTAAGATCCCTTTCCCTCCCCCGCATTGATCAGATTATCGATGCCACCGCAGGACACGACTTATTGTGTTTCCTCAACGTATACTCCGGATACCATGAAATAAAGATGGCAGAGTCCGACCAGGCCGCAACGGCCTTCACCACTCCGTACGGCCCCTTCTGTTTCAACACCATGCCCTTCAGGCTCAAAAACGCCGGTGTAACCTATCAACGCATGATTCAAACATGCCTGGAAAAACAAATCGAAAAGACAGTAGAGGCCTATGTAGACGACGTGGTCATCAAAACAATACACGTTGATACTTTAATAGATGACTTGAGGCTTACGTTCGACAACCTCCGAACATACGACATCAAGCTTAACCCAGAGAAGTGTGTCTTCGGGGTACCCTCCGGGAAATTTCTCGGCTTCATCGTTTCCAATAGAGGACTTGAAGCAAATCCCGCAAAAATCCGAGCTCTATCACAGTTGGCTATCCCAACAGACCTCAAGCATATCCAGAAACTAACTGGATGCGTGGTTGTCTTAAGCCATTTTATCTCCAGCTTAGGAGAAAAGGAACTACCTCTGTATCGCCTTCTTCAATGCACTGAACACCTCGAGTGGACGGATGCGGCCACGGCCGGACTGGAAGAAATAAAGGCACTCTTGGCCACAAACCCAGTCCTGACCGCGCCAAACATGGGTGAACCCATGCTATTATACATAGCCGCAACAAACCAAGTTGTGAGCGCAGTGCTCGTCGTCGAACGAGAGACATACGGACACAAGTTCCCGCTCCAAAAGCCGGTATATTACGTGTCCACTGTACTCACTCCATGCAAATCTCGGTACTCATGCTATCAAAAGATAGCGTACGTGGTCTTCATGGCATCCCGGAAACTACACACTACTTTCAAGAGTGTTCGATCACGGTGGCCTCTGAAGTATCACTCAATGACATAATAAATAACCGCGACGCAACAGGACGAATTGCTAAATGGGATATTGAGCTCCTTCCGTTCGACATAACATACAAACCACGGCGGGCCATTAAGTCGCAAGTACTGGCTGACTTCGTCGCCGAATGGACATCAGCCGAACTCCCTAAAGAGTACGACGCGTACTGAAATTGGATCATGCATTTTGACGGCTCTAAAATGCTGGCCGGATTGGGACCGGGTGTTGTCCTGACATCCCCCACCGGAGACACGGTTCAGTACGTCCTCCAAATATTATACACAGACTCCAACAATGCAGCCGAATACGAGGCTCTGTTGCATGGTCTTCGGATGGCAGTCTCCATGGGCATCCAACGTCTCAAAGTGCGCGGGGACTCGAACGTCGCAATATCTCAGGTAAATGAAGACTTTGATGCCAAGGACCCGAAAATGGCGGCCTATCGCAATGCCATCCTCAAAATGACAGCTCGGTTCGAGGGGCTCGAATTCCACCATGTGGTCAGAGAAAATAACCAAGCGGCTGGTATCCTCACCCGCATCGGCGCTAAACGCGACCCTGTCCCGCCTAATATCTTCTTAGAAAGGCTGTTCAAGCCGTCCTGTGCATGGGAAGGGGAGTCCGGCACTATTAGTTTGTTGGGGAACGTAGTAATTTCAAAAAAATTCCTACGCACACGCAAGATCATGGTGATGGCATAGCAACGAGAGGGGAGAGTGTTTTTTTTGAGGAATTGGACAGTGGGAGAGGCTCCCACTGTGTTTGTATTACTCAAAAGCAGGGTACAATGTACATGGCATTTTTACCTGGCGCCTTACCTCCACCTGTGGAGGCTAGGGCTACTACTACTTTATATGGGGGGGCAATCAAGGGGGTTCTAAGCTAATTACAAAAGAGAGAATAAAGTCTCTCACATCTTCTCTGGTTCTATGTTGGAGCAGGGCAAAGTCATGTTTGAAACGTTGGAGCCATGATAGAATAGTTGGTGGGATGCTTCTGAAATGTTTGTTATTCCTCTCTTTCCAAATGCTCCAAGCCGCTTGAAGGAAAACATCCATGAACATGGGACTGCTCCAATCATGAGCTGCCATGCTGATCCACCGAAGCCTTGAACCAGTTTGCTGCCAAGTTATCCCTAGAATGGACCAACATCGTTGGCTAAAGGGGCACTGGAAGATCATGTGTTCGACAGTCTCTTCAAATTTCTGATCACAAAGAAGGCAGTTGTAATCGTCTCCAATATTGTAGTGTCTCCTCTTTAGCATGTTACGTGTGTTTAAGCGGTCAGAGAGAAGAAGCCACCCAAAGACCTTAATTTTGAGCGTTGACCTAGCCGCCCAGATCCACTTGTATGATTGATGTGCATGCACCTCTCGAAAATAGAATTTGTAGTATTTGATCGCCTTAAAATCCACTGAGCCCCAACAGTAAGTCCAGTTATCGTGGGGGGTCGGATCAGTAGCGTTGCCAACATGCCTCACCTGTTGCTGAAGATCACGGATTTCTTGCATTGCTTGGACTGATAGTGGGAGGTGAAACGTTTCATGCAGAGATGTGGATCCCAGGAAATCCTTAACCGAAATATCTTCATTTTTTGCAAAGGAGAAGGCGCGCTGGTACTTTTCATCGAGAGTGGCATCGAGCCACAGGTCTGTCCACATGAGCACTGTAGCTCCATCATGCACAATGGCTTTAGAAATCCTTCTATAAATCGGGGTGAGCTTGAGAACATCTCTCCACCAGAATGATCCGCATGGTTCCATGGCATGGGGGATTTTGTTTGTATAGTATGTGGACCACACAAGCTCCACCCAAGGTACATCGTGCTTGTTGTAGAATTTATGCAGATATTTGAGAAGGAGGGCATCGCTTTGTACGCGTAGGTTGATTATACCAAGGCCTCCACACTGTTTTGGTCTACACACCATACTCCAGGCCGCAAGGGAATTGCATTTGTCCCCATGTTATGTCTTGTTTGTCCATAGACACTTCCTTCGCAGTTTATCAAGCAGTTCAATTATCTTTGGTGGCAGTCTGAGAGTGCACAAAGCAAAGATGACTAGTGAAGTGATCATGGTATTGAGTAGAGATAGCCTGGCTCCATATGACATCAAGGCCAGAGTGCTTGACATCAGACGTTCCATTGTACAAACAAGCGGCATTAAATCTTGAACTGAGGGCTTGGTTGTCCCGAGAGGTAACCCTAGGTAAGTGAAGGGCATGGAACCAACATTACATCCAAAGATATTGGAGAGCTCATTGTAGGAGGCAGCCTCACAGTTGATTGGTACAAGTGTGGACTTATGGAAGTTTATCTTGAGCCCAATGGAGTCAGCGTAGTCAGTGAAAATGTTTTTGATTGTGAGGGCTTGGACCGGGCATGCAGGAAGAAGAATGAGCGTGTCGTCCGCGTATTGTATCACAGGGTAGTTGTGTTGGTTCTCTCTGGGGAACTGTAGCTGGATTCGGCCATGTCTGAAAGCGTCATTGATTGCGGCCTATAAGAGGTCAGCCGCCAATACAAAAATCAATGGAGAGAAGGGGTCACCCTGTCGAACACCACATTTACAGTTGAATTGACGACCCGGGACCCCATTTAGAAGCACCACTGACATGCCAGAGGAGAAAATGCATTTTACCCAATTGAGCCATCTGTCATCAAATCCCATATGCTGCATAATCATAAGCATAACATCATGTTCGATCGTATCAAAGGCCTTTGCGAAATCCAGTTTTAGGAGGATGATCTTTTCCTTGGAGGCTTGACACTGATGGATATATTCGAACGCCCAGGCGAGACAGTCCTGTAGTGATCGGCCTTTTAGGAATCCATATTGGTTTCGATGAACGATTTTAAGAATGAGCTTTTGTAGTCGGTTGGCAAGAAGTTTTGTGAGAATCTTAAGACAACAATTCAACAAAGTGATTGGTCTAAAATCAGAGACATTCTCTGGGGAGCGAACCTTAGGAATGAGTGTAATAAACCCCTCATTGATGCTTTCAAGATTTAGGGTCCCCTCATAGAACTGGTTGCATAGATCATAGAAGTCGTTCTTAATAATATGCCAGCATTTTTTGATAAAGATACCAGAGAAACCATCTGGTCCTGGAGCTCAGTCGGTCGGCATTTCGTTAACGATCACATCTATCTCCTGCTTGGTGAAGGGGACAGTAAGTGTCTCCAGTCCCTCAACTTTTTTGATGATGTCAGGGAGGTTGAATTTCATTTGGAATTCGCCTGATTTCCCCAACCGCTCTTTAAATGTATGATAAATGATTGCCTCTTTACCCGTGTGATCATCTACGACCGATCCATCCGAGAGTTTGAGTGTTGGTATTGTGTTTCGTCTGTATCTCTCCGATGCCAGAGCTTTCAGAAATTTAGGGTCTTCGTCTCCAAATTTGATCCAACGGATAGTGCATCTTTTTTGCCAGTATTGTCGTTGATAGTCCAACAACCGAAGGAGGTGCCTTTTTAGGATCGTCCTGAAGTTCTGCTCTAGCGTGGAGAGGGCTCTAATGTTTTCAAGAGCATCAAGATTGGCTAATGCAAGATTAGAATTATCGATCGCCACTGTTAGTTTAGAGATTCTTTTACTCCACCGCTTCAACTCATATCTGAGTGCTTTGAATTTTCTGGCTAGCAAAGTGGCTGCATTGGAGGTATGCTTGAAGGTTCTTGACCAGACCGATTGGACCAACTCAAAGAAACCAGGATGTTCAGTCCAATAAGATTCGAACCTAAAAATTTTACTGCGTGGAATGGATGTTTCAATTTTCACCACACACGGGATATGATCAGAAACTGGTTTTCCCAAGGGCACCACTAGTGTGTTGGGGTATGAAGATGTCCAATTGTTGGAAGTGAGGAACCAATCTAACTATTCGAGCAGTGGACCGTAAGCGGAAGCGTTATGACAACGCGGTTGATGTAGTCGTACGTCTTCACGATCCGACCGATCCAAGTGCCGAATGTACGGCACCTCCGAGT
Organism: Triticum aestivum; assembly: GCF_018294505.1. Taxonomy (NCBI): domain Eukaryota; kingdom Viridiplantae; phylum Streptophyta; class Magnoliopsida; order Poales; family Poaceae; genus Triticum; species Triticum aestivum. Next base: position 831,303,210 of record NC_057801.1, on the reverse strand, counting down.
TCAGCACACGTTCAGCTCGATGACGATCCCCGGGCTCCGATCCAGCAAAGCTTGGGGGATGAGTGCCGTCAGCACGACGGCGTGGTGACGATGATGATGTTCTATCGGCGCAGGGCTTCGCTAAACTCCGCGACGATATGACCGAGGTGGAATATGGTGGAGAGGGGCACCGCACACGGCTAAGGAACGATCCGTAGATCAACTTGTGTGTCATGGGGTGCCCCCCTGCCCCCGTATATAAAGGAGGGAGGGGGGAGGTGCGGCCGGCCTAGGAGGGGGCGCGCCAAGGGGAGTCCTACTCCCACCGGGAGTAGGACTCCCTCCTTCCTTGTTGGAGTAGGAGAAGGGGGGAAAGAGGGGGAGAGGAGGAAGGAAAGGGGGGCCGCACCCCTTGTCCAATTCGGACTAGAGGGGGGCTGCGCGCCTCCTTCCTTTCGGCCTCTCTCCTCCATTCCCGTATGGCCCAATAAGGCCCATATACTCCCCGGCGAATTCCCGTAACTCTCCGGTACTCCGAAAAATACCCGAATCACTCGGAACCTTTCCGAACTCCGAATATAGTCGTCCAATATATCGATCTTTACGTCTCGACCATTTCGAGACTCCTCGTCATGTCCCCGATCTCATCCGGGACTCCGAACTCCTTCGGTACATCAAAACTCATAAACTCATAATATAACTGTCATCGAAACCTTAAACGTGCGGACCCTACGGGTTCGAGAACTATGTAGACATGACCTAGAACTATTCTTGGTCAATAACCAATAGCAGAACCTGGATGCCCATGTTGGCTCCTACATATTCTACGAAGATCTTTATCGGTCAAACCGCATAACAACATACGTTGTTCCCTTTGTCATCGGTATGTTACTTGCCCGAGATTCGATCGTCGGTATCCAATACCTAGTTCAATCTAGTTACCGGCAAGTCTCTTTACTCGTTACGTAATACATCATCTCACAACTAACTCATTAGTTGCAATGCTTGCAAGGCTTATAGTGATGTGCATTACTGAGAGGGCCCACAGATACCTCTCCGACAATCGGAGTGACAAAACCTAATCTCGAAATACGCCAACCCAACATGTACCTTTGGAGACACCTGTAGTACTCCTTTATAATCACCCAGTTACGTTGTGACGTTTGGTAGCACCCAAAGTGTTCCTCCGGTAAACGGGAGTTGCATAATCTCATAGTTACATGAACATGTATAAGTCATGAAGAAGCAATAGCAACATACTAAATGATCAAGTGCTAAGCTAACGGAATGGGTCAAGTCAATCACATCATTCTCCTAATGATGTGATCCCGTTAAACAAATGACAACACATGTCTATTGTTAGGAAACATAACCATCTTTGATTAATGAGCTAGTCAAGTAGAGGCATACTAGTGACGTTATGTTGGTGTATGTATTCACACATGTATTATGTTTCCGGTTAATACAATTCTAGCATGAATAATAAACATTTATCATGATATAAGGAAATAAATAATAACTTTATTATTGCCTCTAGGGCATATTTCCTTCAGACTCCCACTTGCACTAGAGTCAATTATCTAGTTCACATCATCATGTGATTTAACACCAATATTCACATCTGTATGTGATTAATACCCATAGTTCACATCGTCATGTGATCAACACCCAAAAAGTTTTACTAGAGTCAATAATCTAGTTCACGTCGCTATGTGATTAACACCCAAAGAGTACTAAGGTATGATCATGTTTTGCTCGTGAGAGAAGTTTAGTCAACGGGTCTGTCATATTACAGAGTCGTATGTATTTTGCAAATATTCTATGTCTACAATGCTTTGCACGGAGCTACTCTAGCTAATTGCTCCCACTTTCAATATGTATCCAGATTAAGACTTAGAGTCATCTGGATCAGTGTAAAAGCTTGCATCGATGTAACTCTTTACGACGAACTCTTTTATCACCTCCATAATCGAGAAACATATCCCCATTCTACTAAGGATAATTTTGACCAATGTCCAGTGATCTACTCCTAGATCACTATTGTACTCCCTTGCCAAACCAGGGCAGAGTATACATTAGGTCTGGTCCATAGCATGGCATACTTTTATAGAACCTATGACTGATGCATAGGGAATGACTTTAATTCTCTTTCTATTTTCCGCCGTCGTCGGGTCTTGAGTCTTACTCAATTTCACATCTTTGCAACACAGGCAAGAACTCTTTATTTGACTGTACCATTTTGAACTATTTCAAAATCTTGACAAGGTATGTACTTATTGAAAAACTTATCAAGCGTCTTGATCTATCTCAATAGATCTTGATGCTCAATATGTAAGCAGCTTCACCGAGGTATTTCATTGAAAAACCTTTTATTCAAGTATCCTTTTATGCTATCCAAAAATTCTATATCATTTCCAATCAACAATATGTCTTGCACATATAATATCAGAAATGCTACAGAGCTCCCACTCACTTTCTTGTAAATACAGGCCTTTCCAAAAGTCTGTATAAAACCATATGCTTTGATCAACTCATCAAAGCGTATATTCCAACTCCGAGATGCTTGCACCAGTCCATTGATGGATCGTTGGAGCTTGGACATTTTGTTAGTACCTTTAGGATTAACAAAACCTTCTGGTTGCATCATATACAACTCTTCTTTAATAAATCCATTAAAGAATGTAGTTTTAACATCCATTTGCCAGATTTCATAACATGTGACAATTGCTAACATGATTCGGACAGACTTAAGCATCGCTACAGTTGAAAAAATCTCATTATAGTCAACACCTTGAACTTGTCGAAAACCTTTTTGTGACAAGTCGAGCTTTGTAGATAGTAACACTACTATCAGTGTCCGCCTTCCTCTTGAAGATCCATTTATTTAACATGGCTTGCTTATCATCGAGCAAGTCAATCAAAGTCCATACTTTGTTCTCATACATGGATCCTATCTCAGATTTCATGGCCTCAAGCCATTTCGCGGAATCTGGACTCATCATCGATTCCTCATAGTTCGTAGGTTCATCATGGTCTAGTAACATGACTTCTAGAACGGGATTACTGCACCACTTTGGTGCGGATCTTATTCTGGAAGACCTACGAGGTTCGGTAGTAACTTGATCTGAAGCTTCATGATCATCATCATTAACTTCCTCACTAATCGGTGTAGGCATCACTGGAACTGATTTCTGTGAGGAACTACTTTCCAATTTGGGAGAAGGTACAATTACCTTATCAAGTTCTACTTTCCTCCCACTCACTTCTTTCGAGAGAAACTCCTTCTCTAGAAAGGATCCATCTTAGCAACGAATCTTACTTTCGGATCTGTGATAGAAGGTGTACCCAATAGTTACCTTTGGGTATTCTATGAAGACGCACTTCTCCGATTTGGGTTCGAGCTTATCAGGTGAAAACGTTTTCACATAAGCATCGCAGCCCCAAACTTTAAGAAACGACAACTTTGGTTTCTCGCCAAACCACAGTTCATAAGGCGTCGTCTCAACGGATTTTGATGGTGCCCTTTTTAAAGTGAATGCAACTGTCTCTAATGCACAACCCCAAAAATGATAGTGGTAAAACCGATAAGAGATATCATAGATCGCACCATATCTAATAAAGTACCGTTATGACGTTCGGACACACCATTAAGTTGTGGTGTTCCAGGTGGCATGAGTTTGTGAAACTATTCCACATTGTTTTAATTGAAGACCAAACTCGTAACTCAAATATTTGTCTCCGCGATCAAATTGCAGAAACTTTATTTTCTTTTTACGATGATTCTCCACTTCACTCTGAAATTCTTTGAACTTTTCAAATGTTTCAGACTTGTGCTTCATTAAGTAGATATACCCATATCTTCTCAATTCATCTTGTGAAGGTCAGAAAATAACGATACCCGCCACGAGCATCAACACTCATTGGACCGCATACATCGGTATGTATTATTTCCAATAAGTCACTAGCTCATTCCATTGTTCCGAAGAACGGAGTTTTAGTCATCTTGCCCAAAAGGCACGGTTCGCAAGCATCAAATGATTCATAACCAAGTGATTCCAAAAATCCATCTTTATGGAGTTTCTTCATGCTCTTTACACCGATATGACCCAAACGGCAGTGCCACAAATAAGTTGCACTATCATTATTAATTTGCATCTTTTGGCATCAATATTGTTAATATGTGTAACACTACGATCGAGATCCAACGAACCATTTTCATTGGGTGTGTAACCATATAAGGTTTTATTCATGTAAACAGAACAACAATTTATTCTCTTAATTAAATGAATAACCGTATTGCAATAAACATGATCAAATCATATTTATGCTCAACACAAACACCAAATAACACTTATTTAGTTTCAACACTAATCCCGAAAGTATAGGAAGTGTGCGATGATGATCATATCAATCTTGGAACTACTTCCAACACACATTGTCACCTCGCCTTTTTACTATTTTCTGTTTATTTTGCAACTCCCGTTTCGAGTTACTACTCTTAGCAACTGAACCAGTATCAAAATGCCGAGGGGTTGCTATAAACACTAGTAAAGTACAGATCAATAACATGTATATCCAATATACCTTTGTTCACTTTTGCCATCCTTCTTATCCGCCAAATACTTGGGGTAGTTCCACTTCCAGTGACCAGTCCCTTTGCAGTAGAATCACTTAGTCTTAGGCTTAGTTCCAGACTTGGGCTTGTTCACTTGAGCAGCAACTTGCTTGCTGTTCTTCTTGAAGTTCCCCTTCTTCCCTTTGCCCTTTTCTTGAAACTAGTGATCTTGTCCACCATCAACACTTTGATTGTTTTCTTTGATTTCTACCTTCGCTGATTTCAACATCATGAAGAGCTCGAGAATCGTTTTTGTCATCCCTTGCATACTATAGTTCATCATGAAGTTCTAGTAACTTAGTGATGGTGACTAGAGAATTCTGCCAATCACTATCTTATCTGGAAGATTAACTCCCACTTGATTCAAGCGATTGTAGTACCCAGACAATCTGAGCACATGCTCACTAGTTGAGCGATTCTCCTCCATCTTTTAGCCATAGAACTTGTTGGAGACTTCTTATCTCTTAACTCGGGTATTTGCTTGAAATATTAACTTCAATTCCTGGAACATCTCATATGGTCCATGATGTTCGAAACATCTTTGAAGTCCCGATTCTAAGCCATAAAGCATGGTGCACAAACTATCAAGTAGTCATCATATTGAGCTAGAAAAACGTTCATAACGTCTGCATCTGCTCCTGCAATAGGTCTGTCACCTAGCGGTGCATTAAGGACATAATTCTTCTGTGCAGCAATGAGGATAAACGTCAGATCGCGGATCCAATCCGCATCATTGCTACTAACATTTTCAACGTAGTTTTCTCTAGGAACATATCAAAATAAACATATGAAAGCAACAACGCGAGCTATTGATCTACAACATAATTTGCAAAATACTACCAGGACTAAGTTCAGGATAAATTAAAGTTCAATTAATCATATTACTTAAGAACTCCCACTTAGAAAGACATCCCTCTAATCTTCTAAGTGATCACGTGATCCAAATCAACTAAACCATAACCGATCATCACCTGAGATGGAGTAGTTTTCAATGGTGAACATCACTATGTTGATCATATCTACTATATGATTCATGCTCGACCTTTCGGTCTCCGTGTTCCGAGGCCATATCTGCATATGCTAGGCTCGTCAAGTTTAACCTGAGTATTCTGCGTGTGCAACATTGGCTTGCACCCGTTGTAGATGGACGTAGAGCTTATCACACCCAATCATCACGTGGTGTCTGGGCACGACGAACTTTGGCAACGGTGCATACTCAGGGAGAACACTTCTTGATAATTAGTGAGAGATCATCTTAAAATGCTACCATCAATCAAAGCAAGATAAGATGCATAAAGGATAAACATCACATGCAATCAATATAAGTGATATGATATGGCCATCATCATCTTGTGCTTGTGATCTCCATCTCCAGAGCACCGTCATGATCACCATTGTCACCGGCGCGACACCTTGATCTCCATCGTAGCATCGTTGTCGTCTCGCCAATCTTATGCTTCTACGACTATCGCTACCGCTTAGTGATAAAGTAAAGCATTACAGGGCGATTGCATTTCATACAATAAAGCGACAACCATATGGCTCCTGCCAGTTGCCGATAACTCGGTTACAAAACATGATCATCTCATACAATAAAATATAGCATCACGTCTTGACCATATCACATCACAACATGCCCTGCAAAAACAAGTTAGACGTACTCTACTTTATTGTTGCAAGTTTTACGTGGCTGCTACGGGCTTAGCAAGAACCGTTCTTACCTACGCATCAAAACCACAACGATAGTTCGTCAAGTTAGTGTTGTTTTAACCTTCGCAAGGACCGGGCGTAGCCACACTCGGTTCAACTAAAGTGAGAGAGACAGACACCCGCCAGCCATCTTTAAGCACGAGTGCTCGTAACGGTGAAACCAGTCTCGTGTAAGCGTACGCGTAATGTCGGTCCGGGCCGCTTCATCTCACAATGCCGCTGAACGAAAGTATGACATGCTGGTAAGCAGTATGACTTATATCGCCCACAACTCACTTGTGTTCTACTCGTGCATATGACATCTACGCATAAAACCAGGCTCTAATACCACTGTTGGGGAACGTAGTAATTTCAAAAAAATTCCTACGCACACGCAAGATCATGGTGATGGCATAGCAACGAGAATGGAGAGTGTTGTCCACGTACCCTCGTAGACCGTAAGCGGAAGCGTTATAACAACGCGGTTGATGTAGTCGTACGTCTTCACGATCCGACCGATCCAAGTACCGAACGTACAGCACCTCCGAGTTCAGCACACGTTCAGCTCGATGACGATCCCCGGGCTCCGAACCAGCAAAGCTTCGGGGATGAGTTCCGTCAGCACGACGGCGTGGTGACGATGATGATGTTCTACCGGCGCAGGGCTTCGCCTAAACTCCGCGACGATATGACCGAGGTGGAATATGGTGGACGGGGGCACCGCACACGGCTAAGGAACGATCCGTAGATCAACTTGTGTGTCATGGGGTGCCCCCCTGCCCCCGTATATAAGGAGGGAGGGGGAGGTGCGGCCGGCCTAGGAGGGGGCGCGGCAATGGGAGTCCTACTCCCACCGGGAGTAGGACTCCCTCCTTCCTTGTTGGAGTAGGACAAGGGGGGAAAGAGGGGGAGAGGAGGAAGGAAAGGGGGGCCGCACCCCTTGTCCAATTCGGACTAGAGGGGGGCTGCGCGCCTCCTTCCTTTCGGCCTCTCTCCTCTATTCCCGTATGGCCCAATAAGGCCCATATACTCCCCGGCGAATTCCCGTAACTCTCCGGTACTCCGAAAAATACCCGAATCACTCGGAACCTTTCCGAACTCCGAATATAGTCGTCCAATATATCGATCTTTACGTCTCGACCATTTCGAGACTCCTCGTCATGTCCCCAATCTCATCCGGGACTCTGAACTCCTTCGGTACATCAAAACTCATAAACTCATAATATAACTGTCATCGAAACCTTAAGCATGCGGACCCTACGCGTTCGAGAACTATGTAGACATGACCTAGAACTATTCTTGGTCAATAACCAATAGCGGAACCTGGATGCCCATATTGGCTCCTACATATTCTACGAAGATCATTATCGGTCAAACTGCATGACAACATACGTTATTCCCTTTGTCACGGTATGTTATTTGCCTGAGATTCGATCGTCGGTATCCAATACCTAGTTCAATCTCGTTACCGGCAAGTCTCTTTACTCGTTACGTAATACATCATCTCACAACTAACTCATTAGTTGCAATGCTTGCAAGGCTTATAGTGATGTGCATTACCGAGAGGGCCCAGAGATACCTCTCCGACAATCGGAGTGACAAAACCTAATCTCGAAATACGCCAACCCAACATGTACCTTTGGAGACACCTGTAGTACTCCTTTATAATCACCTAGTTACGTTGTGACGTTTGGTAGCACCCAAAGTGTTCCTCCGGTAAACGGGAGTTGCATAATCTCATAGTTACAGGAACATGTATAAGTCATGAAGAAAGCAATAGCAACATACTAAACGATCAAGTGCTAAGCTAACGGAATGGGTCAAGTCAATCACATCATTCTCCTAATGATGTGATCCCGTTAATCAAATGAAAACACATGTCTATGGTTAGGAAACATAACCATATTTGATTAATGAGCTAGTCAAGTAGAGGCATACTAGTGACGTTATGTTGGTCTATGTATTCACACATGTATTATGTTTCCGGTTAATACAATTCTAGCATGAACAATAAACATTTATCATGATATAAGGAAATAAATAATAACTTTATTATTGTCTCTAGGGCATATTTCCTTCATAGTTCGGCTCTGAACACAACCCCAGATTCTAAACCTTCTGATGTTATCGGAGGCTCTGCCACCGAAATAACACCTTCGGCCCACAAAATAATGGTTGTCATGGCCCCAGGGACTGAGCCCTTCTTGGCCTACCTAAATAGGAAAGAGCTCCCCGACGATCAAAATGAGGCACGTTTTATTGTGCGACGCTCTAAGGCCTACAAAGTCCATGAAGGAGAGCTATACAAGAAGAGCGCCACCGTAGTGCTCCAACGATGCATCTAAGAAGAGGAAGGGCGGCAGCTCTTAGCCGAAATCCATTCCAGACTAGGCGGGCACCACGCGGCAGCTCGAGCTCTCGTAAGCAAGGCCTTTCGGACAGGATTTTACTGGCCGACAGCCCGGGCGGACGCACATGACCTTGTCCAACATTGCGTTGGTTGTCAACTATTTTCCAATCAGAGCCATATGCCCCCTACCGTTCTCCAAATAATCCCCATAACTTGGCCCTTAGCGGTCTGGGGGCTGGATATGGTGGGATCGCTTAAAGGGGGAGCCATAAGAAAAAATACCTATTGGTCATGGTGGACAAATTCACAAAATGGATAGAAGCCAAGCCAGTTAAAAAAGTCGAATCCGGACCAGTGATAGACTTCATATCAGGGGTTGTACACCGTTACGGCGTCCCCCATAGCATCATCACCGATAATGGTTCGAATTTTACAGCCGATGAGGTGAAAATTGGTGCGGAAAAATGGGCATCAAGCTCGACTATGCCTCTCTCTATCACCCCGAAACAAATGGTCAAGTCGAACGTGCAAATGGTCTTATCATGAGCGGCATTAAACCCAGAATAGTGCGATCCTTGAAGGAATCAGACACGCATTGGGTCGAGGAACTCGACTCCGTACTCTGGGGGCTCCAGACCACGCCAAATCGTACCACCGGATACACACCATTTTTTATGGTGTACGGCGCAGAAGCAGTACTGTCCTGCGATATAATCCATGACTCACCTCGCGTGCGCATGTATGAAGAGAAGGAAGCCGAGCTAGATCGGCAGGACAATTTGGATGCTTTGGAGGAGGAGCGTGACGTCGGAAAAGCCCGTTCCGCAGTCTATCAACAACAGGCTCATAGGTATCAAAGCAGAGAAGTAAGGACCAAAACTATAGCGTTGGCGAACTTGTTCTACGCCTCCCTGAGAAGAAAAAAGGACAAGCTCAAACCCAAGTGGGAGGGTCCCTTCATCATTGATAAAATTCTCACCAGAGGAGCGTACCCATGGAATGTGGCCAGACTCCAAAGATTCTACGCCTAGCACCGAACATAGTGTTCGTCTCCTTAAACTCCTCATCTTTAATTATGTTCCCTCCCTTCCTTTCTCGCCCTCTTTTGTCCTATTAAAACATACAGCCTTAAAACTATACGGATGCATTGATCGCTCTGGCCGCACTATGTGTGCACACTATACCTGGGGGCTTCGTATTCGGAAGCTAAAACTACTTTAATGGCTTCTTGCCAGCCACATATGCATTTTTCTGTCCATATGTGCCTTTTCTTCACCATTATATGCATCGATATGACTTAAGTTTTAGCCATGATGGGTTGCCTGGCTCTTGTATGTATGCCCTACGTTCCTGTTAATTCGGCTAGGGCATAAGGGGAGCAACTCTGCGATTGTTACTGCCGGTTGAGCTGGATGTGTACCTCAGACTGGGTGAAGCCGAAAGCTAGTGTTCTTAAGGGAATATTCGGTCGGTGAACAAAAGATATTCTCGTTCATTACAAAGAAAATACCCAGATGTTTTGTTTCCTGCGCTTCTGTTCGCAGTTCGGACATGCACATCGATGCACGCGCACCCAGAGAAAGGAACCCCAAATGGAACTATTCTCTTTGGAAGATGTTTCTTACTATCCACGTAATATAACATAACTAGTTGGGTACTTGTCTGTTCAAGCACTTATGACCCCTACGCCTGGCTTCCACGCATACCCCGGTTTTTCATAACTGTGTGGTTATTCGGATACACCCCGGACTATCGGATCCGGGGGCTGAAGCGAAAAGGTCCGCCATGACAAATGATTTTCAATCCGGCTAGGAAGTACATGAGCCCATTCAAATTACATAGTCATTTAGACTGACTGTACTCTTCCTCTATACCAGCCAACAGGCTGTCTAGCTTACAATCCTGTTGGGAATACTTTCCAGCTAACGCTACTTGGTCATATACCAGACTAACGGGTATCTCTTGTCCATCTGACCCCACCGGTCCGACTTCGGCAATATGGTTCGGGTCAGCCATGGCGTATCGCGTCTTCACCGTGGCCCAAGCTTCTCTCGCACCTTGCCGGCAAGCTGATATCTTCCATAATCGGAAACGCCGCCGTGCTCCTTTGAGAATCTCTACAAGTTCGCTCCTGCCTCCTGGCAGGGAAGCGGACGGCCACAAAGCATAGGCAATACCATGCATCACCTGCCGAGCTCGTCCATGCAGTTGTGAAAGCTCTTGCAGCATATCGCCTGCGGAACCGGGCATCTCCTCTTTAGGACGGCCCGTCAACATACCTGCAGACATAACTCTCTCAATACGCTTCCTCGCCGAACTATATTACAGTTCGTTCAAGCACTTATTATAAATGCCGCATCGAAGCCTCCGGTTCTCCTTCACGGAGTCCGCAAGCTGAGCCCGAACATCTTTCAATTCGACACTCAGTTGGATATTAGCATTTGCAGCTTGTTCTTCTCCTGAATAGACTACGTCAGCACGTGTTCGCCCGCCTTTAGCTGACTTCGCAAATGCAGCTCATTATCTCCCACAGTCGTCGGATTTCCTACGGGATTGTCTGCAGAATCTTTCGTCAGATTTATAAACCATGCCGAACAAACAAACTGGTAGGAGGAAATTATTACCAGAAGAAGCCTCTTTGGATTCCTCTTGTTCGACTACATTGGCCTTCATTTGGGCCTTACATTCCTCCAGCTCTTGAGACAACTGGGCATTCTTCTCTACAAGAACCTATGCATTTAATGATCCTTAAATCAGTTGTGCCAACTGTTTCAAGTCTTAGGGGCTTCTACTACACATACTTATTAAAATTTCTTACCCGTATATCCTTCACATACTGGTCCGTTGCTCTGGTAAGTCCATCTTGAGCAGCGCGGATATATGCTTGTCCAGAATTGAAGGCATTAAACGCCTCTTCGAAAAAAATACCACCGCGAAGTATGGCTCGTCGGTGCCGGTGGTTCATGGCACTCTCCACCTTAGAATTTTGTGGCGGAAAGCCTATCCGTCTCCTCCGCAAGAGGATAGTTCGGCGCTGTCCCCACGTCAACCTCCGCCCGTGAATCCGGCTAAGGAATCCGGCTGCTGGAGGCGTGGCCAGTTGGGTCCCCGGATATAGTCCGACGTTTCCTGCCAGGACATAATTAAAGTCATCACGTCTCGCTAAAAGACCAAATAACTCTGGGGCAAGTTCAATGAATACCTCTGCGCCTGCGTCTCGCTCCTCACCGCTTTCCTTTTAAGCCTACCTTGTCTAGGCGCCTCTTGCTGAGAGACCCCAGCGGGTTCCGCACGGCGTCCCGACTGTCGTTTCTATAGAAATACGGCATGTGAGCATAAGGTATGGCAAAACGAAGGAATTCTTTCGGAAGGTTGGAACCCCGACATTGCTTACATACGACACGGGAAGCAGCTCTGTATAATCCGCGATTATGGCCACTAAAGAGCCGCCACTGCTTGCCTGGTAGAAAGTCCCGTTGACGTATTCCATGGATATGTCCAGATCTTCTTCAAGTCCGGGGTCGAGAGCCCAGCTGGGATCCTATGGCTGCGGAGAGGGGCTGTTGAACTCTTTCACAGCCTTCCTTAGTTCCTATTTTGAAACAGCAAGGTAAATAAATTGTGACAAAGAAGGTAAGAACGGATAGAGTCGAGTAAAGGATGACAACTTACCCAGCTTCGGGGGTTATACATGGAAAACCCATCCCGCGGTTTAATGCGGAGGAACTCCTCTTATTCTCTTTTGTACAATTCAGACAATATCCTCGCCAAAGATGTGGCGGAGTCCGGACCTTTGCGGCCACAACGGGAGGCATCGTCTTCTCCATTAAAGTGCCACATGGGTTTTCCCCTATATTGAAGTGGCGCACTCCCCTTATTACGCATATTGACATAACTTCGATTATTGTCAATCCTGATTTGGTCAGGGTTTGCATCCGGCTCATCAGATAGAAAACTTCCCTGTTATCTACCTCCTGGGGGCTCCGAGGGTGCCAGCTTTGCCGTTTCTTCAGCGGAGTATTGGTAAACTCAGGAAGGCCAGTCCGGACTGGGTCCGGAAGAGGAACGTCATCGACATAAAACCACTCCGAGGGCCAGTCTTCGGACGCCTTCTTTGGAGTACTGGGCAGGTATCCGGTCTGGGCAATGCGCCATATTTCGGCTCCGCCCACTTGATATATGGATCCCTCCTGGTTGTGGGGGACGAGGCAAAATAACTCTTCCATAACTCGAAATGAGCTTCACAGCCCAGGAACAGCTCGTAGAGGACAACATAACCCGCGATGTGCAGTATGGAGGCGGGGGTAAGATTATGCAACTGGAGGCCGTAGAACTCCAGGAGCCCGTGGAGGAATGGGTGGATTGGAAACCCGACGCCTCTTAGCAGATATGGAACAAGGCATACCCGCTCCCCCCGAGAGGGGTTGGGGAATCACTCTGCTTGCTCCCCGTCAATATAGGTGGCTAGTCCGGATCGGGTGGGGACCATGTATGCGGGCGGGAGGAAACCTTTGGTCTGCAGCTCTATTAGGAGGCTGTGAGGGATGGAACACTTCTCCCAATCCCCTGGTTTCGAGCTAGGGGAGCGACGAGCAGGGCTGCGGCGACTGGTCATGATGGGATGGCCTCTTTTGGGCGCGCTCTGCGGAATGCTTGCTTGGGAGAAGATGGTGTGATTTGGATCTGAAGAGCCCCATCTCTTCAAATAGACTGCTTGCCTACGGGATTAGGGTGGCGAATGTAAAAATGCCCCAGCCTCTCGTCTTTGCTCGACATGTGGACATGGCCATTATTGAAGCACAAAAGCCGAGGAGTATGACCTTACTGGGAGCTCGGACACTGTTCGCTATGACGGGTGTGCCAGATTTGGAGAAGAACCCGCCTTGCAATGCCGAAGACAATCTGCACACCAGACTCATCGTCATTTAAGCCTGGTTCAGGGGCTACTGAGGGAGTCCTGGATAAGGGGGTATCCAGACATCCAGACTATATGCTTTGGCCGGACTGTTGGACTATGAAGATACAAGATTGAAGATTTCGTCCCGTGTCCGGATGGGACTCTCCTTGGCGTGGAAGGCAAGCTTTGCGATTCGAATGTAGATCTCCTTCTCTGTAAACCGACTCTGTGTAATCCTAGCCCCCTCCGGTGTGTATATAAACCGTATGGTTTAGTTCGTAGGACATAACAACAATCATACCATAGGATAGCTTCTAGGGTTTAGCCTCTCTGATCTCGTGGTACGTCAACTCTTGTAATACTCGTGTCATCAAGATCAATCAAGTAGGAAGTAGGGTATTACCTCCATCGAGAGGGCCCGAACCTGGGTAAACATCGTGTCCCCAGCCTCCTGTTACCATTAGCCTTAGATGCATAGTTCGGGACCCCCCTACCCGAGATCCGCCGGTTTTGACACCGACACCCATTCACTCCCAGCGGTGTCCACCTCGCCGGATCTGCTTCTGCGGCCGCATCTACCCCTCCCACCTCCCCTAGAAACAAGTAGACTGCTCATCCACCACTGTACAGAGCCCATTCAGTTCCGACCTTGTCCACGATGCCGAATCTGCTTCGCCGGTTGTCTTGTCAACCGCAACGCATCTGCAGCAGGTCATTCGTACTCCCCACAGGAGACGCTTCGTCCACACCCCCACGGAGCCGCCCCACCGACGCCCCTGTCGACGGCCTCTGATCCTCTTTGCCGACACCTTCCTCAACCCTACCGGAGCCGCTTCGCCGACACCATCGTCAACCATACCAGAGTAGCTTCGCCTATACCATTCTCAACCCTACAGGGGCCGCTTTGTCAACTCACAAGTCCATGGCCTCTGATCCGCTTCCTCACACCCTCATCCAACCTACCGGAGCAGCTTCTGACGCCTTGTCCATGGCCGCAGATCCGCATTGTCGACACCATCCTTAAGCCAACCACCGGAGCAGCTTCACCTACGCCCTCGTCCATGGCCACAGATCCACTTCGCCCACACCGTAGTCCACCCTACCGGAGCCGCTCCACAAACACCCTACTCGGTGGTTCTAGATCTCCTTACCGGACCCTGACAGCCAGCGCAGCGTCATCACCCTTGGCATTTCTAACCTAATTCCTACCGTCTGGCAAGATGCCAAGCACCCACCATGGACTAGGTACTTATCACCTTTAAACCCGTCCAGCATCACCTACCCAATGTACTTCAAATATACTAATAGGTCGCTTACCTGTTATGCAGCTGGCAAAAACTACAAGGATGATGTTTCTTCTGGATCTAACAGCTTGGCCAACCAAGATCCTGGACTCAGGCATTGCTATGATATTGTAAGTGCGTCTCTCCCTCTCTCTCTCTCTCCCTCTCTATCTCTCTCTTGTATTGTTCTGTGCCTACCAGCGTGCTTTGCTAGGATTTTCGACCAGTAATCCCTTTGTGCAGGCAATGATTTCTACTACTAGTTGCTAAATTAGATAAGTAGATGTCATACATGATACTACATCGTACCTCCGTTCCTAAATATATGTCTTTCGAGAGATTCCACTATAGGCTACATATGGAGCAAAATGAGTGAATCTACACTCAAAAATGCATCTATATACATCTATATGTGGTCCATACTGGAATCTCTACAAAGACATATATTTAGGAACAGAGGCAGTACATTACACAAAATCGTAGGTGGCATGTAGGAATTCCAGTGCACTACATTAGGCTCCCTTAGAGTGCCTGCTAGTCCAGCACACAGAGTCATGGCTAGTTTATGCTACACACACAATCATTAATTGGTGGTTTAAATATGTGAAAGGGATATGCAATGTATTATCATGTAGAGATGTTTGAAATTAGCCGTGTCAACTTGCATGGGGTTACACAATGAAAAAGTACAAGATGTATGTGGCAATTTCATGGAACATCGCCAAAAAAGGAGAGGCAGTGGTGAGCCTATACAATGTGCTATGGTACGTCACTCCTCCATTGCAATCATCGTGACATGTTATTTGTATGTCAGTTCTATTGACCAAGTTTCTTAGTTAAAGTTATTATGAGGTATCCTAAGAAAATAAGCACCTGTGAACATAAGCTCCATGTAATAAGCCAACCAGTTCTTTTCATTGCCTTTTCAGCTTATCTTTGGTATGATCAGTGAAAAGCCTAGATTGCATTATATTTTTTCATTTTGCTTCCCATATGAAAATTAATTTGACTTGCAAACATCACAAATTGGACCAAGTGCAGTAATTAATATGATAGGAAAACAGACCATCACTATTTGCTCAAAATGCAAATACAAAGATGCCATCTACTTGGCACAATCTACTTTGGTCAATGTTTTCCATAAAGATCCCATTGCCTAATTTAAACGAAGAAAACATGACCCACATTTAAATGAAGACCAATTATTTATTGAAATTTGATGGTCTAAGTGGTTGGTTATTATCGTATAGCAGCACAACCTGAAAGCATCATATAGCAGCAGCAGTAGCTCATAGCAACTCATCATACAGCAACAGCAGCAATGGGCAATTCATCATATACCAGCGGCAGCTTCTAGCAACTCATCATATAGCAGCAACAGGAGCAGCTCATAGCAATTCATCATATAGCAGCAGCAGGAGCAGCTCATAGCAATTCATCATAGAGCAGCAGCAGGAGTAGCTCATAGCAATTCATCATATAGTAGCAGCAGGAGCAGCTCATAGCAATTCATCATACAGCAGCAGCAGGAGCAGCTTATAGCAACTCATCATATAGCAGCAGCAGGAGCAGCTCATAGCAATTCATCATACAGCAGCATCAGCTCATAGCAATTCATCATATAACAGCAGGAGTAGCTCATAGCAATGCATCATATAGCAGCAGAAGAAGCTCATAGCAATTCATCGTGTAATGGATCAGAATGAAAATTTGGCAAAAAATCAGAGGATATCCTCACCTTGTTGGATGAGCTCATCCTTCAACAGCACCTCAAGACCACGGCCTGGGAGGAGGGGAGGGGGAATAAGGTGCCTTCTGCCGCAGTGTGGCATCAGCCGTAGTTGTGCGGCACCCAACGGAGTAGTGCGTTGGACGAACTAGAGTGGAGCAGCTGCTGGAGACCATGAGAATGAGGGGCGGCGCCAGTGGGAGGAGCAAACATGGATATTTGCCCCTACCCGCCGGCCATGTAGCCTAGCTGGACGGAGCATCGTCGAGGACCAGGCCAGATGGGACCAGTGGCGACGACTTGCTGGAGGAACCCTAGTGTTGCAGGCAGGGGATCGAGGTAGAGGGAAAGGGGAGAGGAGATGCAAGCGGGCAGAGCAATGAACGCTTGCGTGTTTGTTTTTACTTGAGGGTCAGGTGTGATGCGGGCGTCAGCAGTTGCATTTTGAGTGTAATATAGGCAGACAACAGAGTCATTTCACTATTCCCCTTCCCTTCAATTTTTAGTGAGGTTCTACCCGAAACACCCCCTCCAAAGAAAAATAAACTAAGCCCAAGCCCATAACTCAAAAATGACTTCTTTACATCTTTTATGGCTTATTTTGACAATAAGCCTTGAAAAGGCGGAATCGAACTGGCCCTTAACCCGCAATTCTATTGTGCGTGCAATGATGAATCACTCCTGCCTGCTATACTCTACATTTAGGCATCATCATACATGGCATAACCTAATACATGTGCATTCCATTGTAGAATCTAGAATATGCAATGTTTATGTTAGTTCATACGTTGCACATGATGTAATGCCCCATAAATCTGGTCAGTCAAGTGATTGTATTTAAGCCTCCTTCTTTGCTTCTTTTCTTGATATGTAAGATTTGCTCACACATCTGTTCAATTGCTTATTTGCATCAGCCAGCCATACTAGGACTGTTTGCTTTTATTACTTGTTGTTCTTGACCTAACACTATAACATAGCTTGTCAATGATTTAAACACTAAGGGCTGCTGTAGTGGGGCCTTGTCTAACTCATAGGTGACATAAAGGTTTGGCTGTACACTAAAGTAGGATCTCCAAGAGTACCTAGAGATTCAGTTCAAAGGTATGCCTAGTTTTTACATAATGCAGACATAGTAAATGCTCAGTTCATTGTGTGCAAGTGCAAGAGATGCTGCATGTTTCATTACGTGGTGTTGTTTCATTATAATCTCATCCTTTTGTGTTACAGACTGGAAAGTATGCATATTTATCTTCTAAGGAGACTAATAACTAGTTTGTGTCACCTTGTAGAGGGGGTGCAATGAAGATAAGATCGAGGATTTCCATGTACAAGATGTTAGGAAGGAGCCTTGCAAGAGAAGTAGGAGCTGCGCTGAGCCTCTTCAACCAGTTAAGGTAAGTCACTGTATCCAACTCAACAGTCCAATTCCTTGTTTGTTTCAGGCATAGTTAATTCGCTCTTTTCAATTGCTTTATTTGTCCTCAGTTAATGAGATGCCCAAACAATGATACCTGATGTTGGGTACTTGTATAACTATTAGTTGACATAATTAAAGGCCTTACCATTTAATTACTCTGCCGAAGTGTGCCTGAAGCTTTGAAGTCTATTAACAAACTATTATTGCATGAGGCTCACTGTCCGTGTCAAAACCGGCGGATCTCGGGTAGTGGGTCCCGAACTGTGCGTCTAAGGCTAATGGTAATAGGAGACTAGGGACACGATATTTACCCAGGTTCGGGCCCTCTCGATGGAGGTAATACCCTACTTCCTGCTTGATTGATCTTGACGATATGAGTATTACAAGAGTTGATCTACCACGAGATTAGAGAGGCTAAACCCTAGAAGCTAGCCTATGTTATGATTGTTGTTGTGTCCTACGGACTAAACCCTCCCGTTTATATAGACACCGGAAGGGGCTAGGGTTACACAAAGTCGGTTTACAGAGAAGGAGATCTACATCCGAATAGCCAAGCTTGCCTTCCACGCCAAGGAGAGTCCCATCCGAACACGGGATGAAGTCTTCAATCTTGTATCTTCATAGTCCAACAGTCCGGCCAAAGTATATAGTACGGCTGTCCGGATACCCCCTTATCCAGGACTCCCTCAGTAGCCCCTGAACCAAGCTTCAATGACGATGAGTCCGGTGCATAGATTGTCTTCGGCATTGCGAGGCGGGTTCCATCTCCGAATGCTTTAGGATAAATTACGAACACAAGGATCACTACTAGGAAAAGGGCTATAGATGGAAATGACACTAATGGCGCACCAGACATGTGGTGCGCCATTAGTATATACTAATGGCGCACCACCTTCTGATGCGCCATTAGTGTTGAAACTACTAATGGCGCACCCTGCCTATGGTGCGCGATTAGTACCAAATTTTTTTTGAACTAGTGCGCCTGTCCAAACATACTAATGGCGCACCGTGGGTGTGGTGCGCCATTACTAGTTAAACTAGTAATGGCGCACCATGCCACGGTGTGCCATTAGTAACCTTGGCCACCACTTC